>NW_026530301.1:0-42278 GCF_026979565.1 Vidua chalybeata
AAAAAATGGGCAGGAATCAGCAAAAACAAACAGGAACCGGCAAAGACGGGCAGGAATCATCAAAAACGGGCAGGAATCAGCAAAAACGGGCAGGAATCATCAAAAACAAACAGAAATCAGCAAAGACAGGCAGAAATAATCGAAAAGGGGCACAATTCAGCAAAAACAAACAGAAACCAAGAAAAATGGGCAGAAAATCATCAAAAATGGGCAGGAATCGGCAAAAACAAACAAAAACGGGCAAAACCGGGCAGAAATCAGCAAAAATGGGCAGAAATCATCGAAAATGGGCAGAAATCATAAAAAATGGGCAGAAATCAGCAAAACCAGGCAGAAATCAGCAAAAATGGGCAGAAATCAGCAAAAATGGGCAGGAATCAGCAAAAATGGGCAGGAATCAGCAAAAACAAACAGAAACTGGCAAAAACGGGCAGGGAATTATCAAAAACAGGGAGGAATCAGCAAAAAATGGGCACAAATCAGCAAAAACAGGCAGGAATCATCGAAAATGAGCAGAAATCATAAAAAATGGACAGAAATCAGCAAAACCAGGCAGAAATCAGCAAAAATGGGCAGAAATCATCGAAAATGAGCAGAAATCAGCAAAAATGGGCAGAAATCAGCAAAAATGGGCAGGAATCAGCAAAAACAAACAGAAACTGGCAAAAACGGGCAGGGAATTATCAAAAACAGGGAGGAATCAGCAAAAAATGGGCACAAATCAGCAAAAACAGGCAGGAATCATCGAAAATGAGCAGAAATCATAAAAAATGGACAGAAATCAGCAAAACCAGGCAGAAATCAGCAAAAATGGGCAGAAATCATCGAAAATGAGCAGAAATCATAAAAAATGGACAGAAATCAAAACCAGGCAGAAATCAGCAAAAATGGGCAGAAATCAGCAAAAATGGGCAAGAATCAGCAAAAACAAACAGAAACTGGCAAAAACGGGCAGGGAATTATCAAAAACAGGGAGGAATCAGCAAAAAATGGGCACAAATCAGCAAAAACGGGCAGGAATCAGCAAAAAATGGGCACAAATCAGCAAAAACGGGCAGGAATCATCGAAAACAGGCAGGAATCAGCAAAAACAGAAATCATCAAAAATAGAAATCAGCAAAAATGGGCAGAAATCATTGGAAACGGGCAGAAATCATCAAAACCAAACAGAAACCGGCAAAACCGGGCAGGAAATCCTCGAAAACAGAAACTATCAAAAACGGGCAGGAAACCATAAAAAGTAGGCGGAAATCATCAAAAACAGGTCATGAAAAATGGGCAGAAAATCATTAAAAATGGGCAGAAATCATTGAAAATGGGCAGGAAATCATAAAAAAATGGGCAGGAATCACCAAAAACGGGCCAAAACCATAAAAAATGGGCAGAAATCATCAAAAATGGGCAGAAATCATCATAAAAAATGGGCAGGAAATCATCAAAACCAGAAACAGGCAAAAACCGCTGAAAACCATCAAAAACAGGAACCAGCAAAAAGAGACAAAAAAAATCCGTGAAAACACAGAAATCATCGAAAATAGACAAAAAATCATCAAAAAACGGGCAGGAAATGATCAAAAATAGACCCAAATGATGGAAAAGGGACAGGAAGTGTGAGAACCCGGCAGGCTGGGGCAGCGCTGCGGTGCCGGAAGGAGTTTTGGGGGAAATGGGGAGGATTTGGGGTTTTTCGGAGGATTTGGGCATTTTTGGGGTTTTCAGGGCACTGGGGGGGTTCAGGGGGGACTGGCAGTGACCGGAAGTGGCCACTGGGAGTGACCGGAAGTGGCCTTTGGGGTCTGACCTCCCACGGGCGCTGCCCCTTTAAGAACAGACTGAGGCTCCTCCCCCCGGCCCCCATTGGTGCAGCCGCCGCCCAATGGGAGCGAGCGCTGCCGCGTCCTCGCCGCTGATTGGGTGCGGTGAAACACTCCCGGTGACGTCACGGCTGTTGCTGGGCAACAGCCAATGGTGCGCGGCCTTCCCCGCCCCCTCAGCTCCCGATTGGCTGAGGGTTGGGAGCTCGCCGCTGATTGGCCGCGGTGCCGAAACCGCCAACCAATAAACGATCGAGTTGTCGGAGTCCCGAGTGTGTTGCGTCATGGGGCGGGGCCTCGGGCTCGCTCCGCCCACATTGAGCTTAAAAAAGCCCCAAAATCCCCCAAAATTGCCCCAAAATCCCCAAACTGCCCCAAAATCCTCAAAACTGCCACGAAAATCCCAAATTGCCCCAAAATCCCCCAAACTGCCCCCAAAACCACCCCAAAATCCCCAAAACTGCCACGAAAATCCCAAATTGCCTCAAAATCCCCAAAACTGCCCCCAAAACCACCCCAAAATCCCCAAAACTGCCCCAAAAAATCTCAAATTGCCCCAAAATCCCCAAAACTGCCCCAAGGAACTCCAAAACTGCCAAAAAAAATCCCAAATTGCCCCAAAACTGCCCCAAGAAAATCTCAAATTGCCCCAAAATCCCCAAAACTGCCCCAAAAAATCCCAAAACTGCCACTAAAAACACCCCAAAATCCCCAAAACCACCCCAAGGAACCCCAAAACTGCCCCAAGAAAATCTCAAATTGCCCCAAAATCCCCAAAACTGCCCCCAAAACCACCCCAAGAAACCCCAAAACTGCCCCAAAATCCCCAAAACTGCCACGAAAATCCCAAATTGCCCCAAAATCCCCAAAATTGCCCCCAAAACCGCCCCAAGAAATCCCAAAACTGCCAAAAAAAAATCCCAAATTGCCCCAAAACTGCCCCAAGAAAATCTCAAATTGCCCCAAAATCCCCAAAATTGCCACCAAAACCACCCCAAAATCCCCAAAACTGCCCCAAAATCCCCAAAACCACCCCAAGAAACCCCAAAACTGCCAAAAAAAATCCCAAACTGCCCCAAGAAAATCTCAAATTGCCCCAAAACTGCCCCAAAATCCCCAAAACCACCCCAAGAAACCCCAAGACTGCCCCAAAAAATCCCAAATTGCCCCAAAACTGCCCCAAAAAAATATCAAGTTGCCCCAAAATCCCCAAAACTGCCCCCAAAACCACCCCAAAATCCCCAAAACTGCCCCAAAATCCCCAAAACCACCCCAAGAAACCCCAAAACCACCCCAAAAACCCCCAAACTGCCCCGAATCCCCCCAAAAAGGCGACGTCCCCGGCCGGGCGGTGCCGCTTTATTTGGGGTTTTTTGGGGGGGCGGGGCCGTACAAAGGGGGGAGGGGCGGGGCCGTATCAAAAGGGGGGCCCGGGTGGGGGAGGGGTCAGAAGAAATCCACGTCCTCGGGGGCGTCCAGGTCCCGGTACTCGACGATGGCCCGGGGGTCGCCCCGCACCATCCTGGGGGGGCAGCGGGTCAGCAGGTACACCCCGACCCCAAAAACAACCCAAATCCACCCAAAATCCAGCCCAAAACCCACCCCGACCCCAAAAACAACCCAAATCCACCCAAAATCCAGCCCAAAACCCACCCCGACCCCAAAAACAACCCAAATCCACCCAAAATCCACCCCAAAACCCACCCCGACCCCCAAAACCACCCAAATCCACCCAAAATCCACCCCGACCCCAAAAACAACCCAAATCCACCCAAAATCCAGCCCAAAACCCACCCCGACGCCAAAAACCCCAAAATCCACCCAAAATCCACCCCGACCCCAAAAACATGGAAATCCACCCAAAATCCACCCCAAAACCCACCCCGACCCCAAAAACATGGAAATCCACCCAAAATCCACCCAAAAACCACCCAAAATCCACCCCGACCCCAAAAACCCCAGAAATCCACCCCAAAATCCACCCCGACCCCAAAAACATGGAATTCCACCCAAAATCCAGCCCAAAAGCCACCCCGACCCCAAAAACCACCCAAAATACACCCAAAAACCACCCAAATCCACCCCAACCCCAAAATCCAGAGAAATCCACCCCAAAATCCACCCAAATCCACCCCGACCCCAAAAACCAGAGAAATCCACCCCAAAATCTACCCCGACCCCAAAAACATGGAATTCCACCCAAAATCCACCCAAAAACCACCCAAATCCACCCCGACCCCAAAAACCATGGAATTCCACCCAAAATCCACCCCGACCCCAAAAACCACGGAAATCCACCCAAAATCCACCCAAAAACCACCCAAATCCACCCTGACCCCAAAAACCCCAGAAATCCACCCAAAATCCACCCCGACCCCAAAAACATGGAAATCCACCCAAAATCCAGCCCAAAACCCACCCCGACCCCAAAAACCCCAGAAATCCACCCCAAATCCACCCAAAATACACCCCGACCCCAAAAACCCCAGAAATCCACCCAAAATCCACCCAAAATCCACCCCGACCCCAAAAAACAGGGAAATCCACCCCAAAATCCACCCCAAAACCCACCCCGACCCCAAAAACATGGAATTCCACCCAAAATCCAGCCCAAAACCCACCCCGACCCCAAAAACCCCAGAAATCCACCCCAAATCCACCCAAAATACACCCCGACCCCAAAAACCCCAGAAATCCACCCAAAATCCACCCAAAATCCACCCCGACCCCAAAAACCAGGGAAATCCACCCCAAAATCCACCCCAAAACCCACCCCGACCCCAAAAACATGGAATTCCACCCAAAATCCAGCCCAAAACCCACCCCGACCCCAAAAACAACCCAAATCCACCCAAAATCCACCCCGACCCCAAAAACATGGAAATCCACCCAAAATCCACCCAAAATCCACCCCGACCCCAAAAACCAGAGAAATCCACCCCAAAATCCACCCCGACCCCAAAAACCCCAGAAATCCACCCAAAATCCACCCCAAAACCACCCAAATCCACCCTGACCCCAAAAACCAGAGAAATCCACCCCAAAATCCAGCCCGACCCCAAAAACCAGGGAATTCCACCCAAAATCCACCCCAAAAACCACCCAAATCCACCCTGACCCCAAAAACAACCCAAATCCACCCCAAAAACCACCCAAATCCAGCCCGACCCCAAAAACAACCCAAATCCACCCAAAATCCAGCCCAAAATCCACCCCAGCCCCAAAATCCACCCCAAATCCACCCCAACCCCAAAATCCAACCCCAAAATCCACCCCAAACCCAAAATCCAAACCCCAAATCCACCCAAAATCCACCCCAAACCCAAAATCCAAACCCCAAATCCACCCCAAACCCAAAATCCAAACCCCAAATCCACCCCAAACCCCAAATCCACCCCAAACCCCAAATCCAAACCCCAAATCCACCTCAAACCCAAAATCCACCTCAAACCCAAAATCCATCTCAAACCCAAAATCCAACCCCAAATCCACCCCAAACCCCAAATCCAAACCCCAAATCCACCTCAAACCCAAAATCTACCCCAAACTCAAAATCCACCCCAAACCCAAAATCCACCCCAAATCCACCCCAAATCCACCCCAATTCTGCCCCGACCCCACAATTCCCCCCCTGCCCCCCAAAATAATGGTTCATCCCAGTGCTGCTGCACCCCCAAACTGGGATGGGAACCCCCAAAATTGGGGTCAAAGCCCCCCAAACGGGACCAGAAACCCCAAAATCGGGGCAGGATCCCCAAAATAGGGGCAGAACCCCCAAAATCGGGGCAGGATCCCCCAAAATCGGGGCAGGATCCCCAAAATCAGGGCAGAACCCCCAAAATCGGGGCAGGATCCCCCAAATCGGGGCAGGATCCCCAAAATCGGGGCAGGATCCCCAAAATCGGGGCAGAACCCCCCAAAATCGGGGCAGGATCCCCAAAATCGGGGCAGAACCCCCATTTCAAGGCTATCCCCCCCCACCCCTCAGTTTTGGGGTCCCCAATCCCATTTTTGGGGTCCCTGATCCCATTTTTGGGTCCCCAATCCCGTTTCTGGGGTCCCCGATCCCATTTTTAGGGTCCCTAATCCCATTTTTGGGGTCCCCAATCCCATTTTTGGGGTCCCCGATCCCATTTTTGGGGTCCCCGATCCCGTTTTTGGGGTCCCCGATCCCATTTTTAGTGTCCCCAATCCCATTTTTGGGGTTACCATCCCAATTTCAGGGTCCCCATTCCCATTTTTGGGGTCCCCAATCCCATTTCTGTGGTCCCTAATCCCATTTTTGGGGTTCCCAATCCCATTTTAGGGTCCCCGATCCCATTTTTGGGGTCCCCAATCCCATTTTTGGGGTTCCCATCCCATTTTTGTGGTCCTCAATCCCATTTTTGGGGTCCCCGATCCCGTTTTTGGGGACCCCGATCCCATTTTTGGGGTTCCCGATCCCGTTTTTGGGGTCCCCGATCCCATTTTTGGGGTCCCCGATCCCGTTTTCGGGGCTCCCCCCTCACCTGCTGCGGGGTTTGTTCAGGTACCCCCCCCCGGCCCCCCCCTGCCCCCGGAAGGTTTCGTAGCTGCCGCGACCCCCGTAGGGCCCGGGGGGGTACGGGTGGGACCCTGTGGGGAGAAAAGGGTTAAAAACATCCAAAAGTACCCAAAATATCCCAAAAAAAACCCCAAAAACCACCCAAAACATCACCAAAAAAACACTCAGAAATACCCAAAATACCCCAAAAACCACCCCAAAACCCCACAGGGCCCGGGGGGGTACGGGTGGGACCCTGTGGGGAGAAAAGGGTTAAAAACACCCAAAAGTACCCAAAATATCCCAAAATACACCCCAAAAACCACTCAAAAATACCCAAAATACCCCAAAAACCACCCAAAACCAACCGAAACATCCCCAAAAACCACCCCAAATCCCTGTAGGGACATGGGTGGGACTCTGCTGGGAAACAAGGGGTTAAAAACACCCCAAAATACCCAAAAATCCCCCCCAAATTCTCTCAACTCCCCCCAAAATCTCTGCAATTTCCCCCAAATCTCCGAAAGTCCCCCCAAAATCCCCTCAATTCTCTCCAGTTTCCCCCAAATCTCCCCAAACTCCAGCAAAATCACCCCAAAATCTTCCCAATTTCCCCCAAATCCCTAAAATCCTTAAAATCCCTCCCTACATCCTCCCAAAAGCCCCCCAAACTCCCCAAAATCTCTCCAATATCCCCCAAAATCCCCACACTCCCCCCAAAAATCCCCCCTAACTCCCCCCAAACCTCTCCAATTTTCCCCAAATCACCCAAAAATCCCCCTAAAATCTCTGCAATTTACCCCAAAAATCCCCTAAAATGCCCCCTACATCCTCCCACGTCTCCAATTTCCCCTAAACCCCCCCAAAACCCCCCTGAAACCCCCCAAAAATCGCCCCCTACATCCTCCCAAATGTCTCCAATTTCCCCAAAACCCCCTAAAATCCCTTGAAATCACCCCAAAATCCCCACACTTCCCCCAAAAATCCCCTAAACCCCCCTAATGTCTCCAATTTCCCTAAAAATCCCCCTGAAATCCCCCAAAAATCCCTAAAATCCCCCCCTACATCCTGCCAAATCCCCCCCAAATGTCTCCAATTTCCTCCAAACCCCCCCAAAAAACCCTAAAATCCCCCTGAAACCCCCCAAAATCCCTAAAATCCCCTCCTACACCCTCCCAAAAGCCTCCCAAACTCCCCAAAATCTCTCCAATATCCCCCAAACTCCCCACACTCCCCCCAAAAATCCCCCCTAAACTCACCCCAAACCCCCCCAAAAACCCCTAAAATCCCTGCAATTTCCCCCAAATCTCCCAAAAATCCTCCCAAAATCCCTAAAATCCCCCTGAAACCCCCCAAAAACCCCTAAAATCCCCCTGAAACCCCCCAAAAATCCCCCCCTACATCCTCCCAAATCCCCCCCAAATGTCTCCAATTTCCCCAAAATCCCCCCCAAAATCCCTAAAATCCCTCTGAAATCCCCTAAAATCCCCCCTACATCCTCCCAAAAGCCCCCAAACTCCCCAGAATCTCTCAAATATCCCCCAAAATCCCCACACTCCCCACAAAAATCCCCCTAAACTCCCCCTAATGTCTCCAATTTCCCTAAAAATCCCCCTGAAACCCCCTGAAACCCCCCAAAAATCCCTAAAATCCCCTCCTACATCCTCCCAAATCCCCCAAACTCCCCAAAATCTCTCCAATATCCCCCAAAATCCCCACACTCCCCCCAAAAATCCCCCCTAAACTCACCCCAAACCCCCCAAAAAACCCCTAAAATCCCTGCAATTTCCCCCAAATCTCCCAAAAATCCTCCCAAAATCCCTAAAATCCCCCTGAAACCCTCCAAAAACCCCTAAAATCCCCCCCTACATCCTCCCAAATCCCCCCCAAATGTCTCCAATTTCCCCCAAACCCCCCCGAGCCCCCCCAAAATCCCCCCTGAGCCCCCCGAGCCCCCCGTACCTGCGTAGCCCAGCATGGGGGGCCGGGGGCTCCCGTAGGGCATCAGCCCCTGCGGGGACTGGGGCGGGTAGGGCAGCGCCCCCGCGGCCAGGCCTGGGGACACGGGGACACGGCGTCACACGGGGACACGGGGACACGGGGACACGGGGGGACACGGGGACACGGGGGGACACGGGGACACGGGGACACGGGGACACGGGGGGACACGGGGACACGGGGACACGGGGACATGGGGGGACACGGGGACATGGGGGGACACGGGGACACGGCGTCACACGGGGACACGGGGACACGGGGACACGGGGACATGGGGGGACACGGGGACACGGCGTCACACGGGGACACGGGGACACGGGGACACGGGGACATGGGGGGACATGGGGACACGGGGACACGGGGACACGGGGACATGAGGGGACACGGGGACACGGCGTCACACGGGGACACGGGGACACGGGGACACGGGGACATGGGGGGACACGGGGACACGGCGTCACACGGCGTCACACGGGGACACGGGGACACGGCGTCACACGGGGACACGGCGTCACACGGGGGGGACACGGGGACACGGGGGGACACGGGGACACGGGGGGACACGGGGGGACACGGGGACACGGCGTCACACGGCGTCACACGGGGGGACACGGGGACACGGGGGGACACGGGGGGACACGGAGACAGTGGGGACATGGGGGTCACATGGGGACACGGCGTCACACGGGGGGACGGGACACGGGGGGGGACACGGCATCACACGGGGACACGGCGTCACACGGGGACACGGCGTCACACGGGGGGGACAGCGGGGACATGGGGGGACACGGGGACACGGGGTCACACAGGGACACGGGGACACGGGGGGACACGGGGACACCAGGGTCACACGGGGACACCAGGGTCACACGGGGACACCGGGGTCACACGGGGACACCGGGGTCACACAGGGGTCACACGGGGACACCAGGGTCACACGGGGACACCGGGGTCACACAGGGGTCACACGGGGACACCAGGGTCACACGGGGACGCAGGGGTCACACGGGGGTTACACGGAGGTCACCCAGGGGTCACACAGGTGACAGTGACGCTGAGGTGACACAGGTGACACAGGGGTGACACACGGGGAGACACAGGTGACACAGGGGGTGACACACGGGGAGACACAGGTGACACAGGGGGTGACAATGACAGGTCACACAGTTGACAGGTGACACTGAGGTGACACAGGTGACACTGACGGGCATTGGGCCGCCTGTGGGCAGCGCCAGGTGACACAGGTGACACGGGGTGACACAGGGGGTGACACGGGGTGACACAGGGGTGACACGGGGTGACACGGGGTGACACAGGGGTGACACAGGGGTGACACAGGTGACACAGGGGGTGACACAGGTGACACGGGTGACACAGGGGTGACACAGGGGTGACACAGGTGACACAGGGGTGACACACAGGTGACACAGGTGACACACAGGTGACACACAGGTGACACAGGTGGCACTGACCGGTGTTGGGCCCCGCGGGGCCGCCCTTGCCGCCCTCGGGCAGCGCCAGGTGACACAGGGGTGACACAGGGGTGACACAGGGGTGACACACAGGTGACACAGGTGACACAGGGGTGACACAGGGGTGACACACAGGTGACACACAGGTGACACAGGTGACACAGGTGGCACTGACCGGCGTTGGGCCCCGCGGGGCCGCCCTTGCCGCCCTCGGGCAGCGCCGGGTGACACAGGGGTGACACAGGGGTGACACAGGGGTGACACACAGGTGACACAGGTGACACACAGGTGACACAGGTGACACACGGGTGGCACTGACCGGCGTTGGGCCCCGCGGGGCCGCCCTTGCCGCCCTCGGGCAGCGCCGGGCAGTGAGGGGTGACACAGGGGTGACACAGGGGTGACACAGGGGTGACACAGGGGTGACACACAGGTGACACAGGTGACACACAGGTGACACACAGGTGACACAGGTGGCACTGACCGGCGTTGGGCCCCGCGGGGCCGCCCTTGCCGCCCTCGGGCAGCGCCGGGCAGTGAGGGGTGACACAGGGGTGACACAGGGGTGACACAGGGGTGACACACAGGTGACACAGGTGACACACAGGTGACACAGGTGACACAGGTGGCACTGACCGGCGTTGGGCCCCGCGGGGCCGCCCTTGCCGCCCTCGGGCAGCGCCGGGCGCTTGGGGTCCATCAGGAAGTTGTTGAAGAACAAAACCTCCTTGCGCACGGCGCCCATCTTGTCCCCGTGCTTGTTGAAGATGTGCTTGCGCACGAACTCGGGGCCCTGGGGACACCGAGGGGACACCGAGGGGACATTGAGGGGACGTTGGGGACACCGAGGGGACATTGGGGGACACTGACAGCATTGGGGACACCAGGGCACACCGGGGTCACACGGCCCCATCTTGTCCCCGTGCTTGTTGAAGATGTGCTTGCGCACCAACTCGGGGCCCTGGGGACACCGAGGGGACACCGAGGGGACGTTGGGGACAGCCATGGGATTGGGGACACTGACAGCACTGGGGACATCGACCCTCCACTGTCCCCAAGGTGTCCCCAGGCTGTCCCAAATGACCCCAAGGTGTCCCAGTGTCCCCACCTTGAGCTTTTTGCCGCTCCGGGGACACAGCCACTTGTCCTTGACTGGCTTGAGGGTGTCCCCAGTGTCCCCAGACTGTCCTCAGTGTACCCAATGATCCTGACAATGTCCCCAAGGTGTCCCCAGGGTGTCCCCAGTGTCCCCAAGGTGTCCCCAGTGTCCCCACCTTGAACTTTTTCCTGCTCAGGGGACACAGCCACTTGTCCTTGCCCAGCTCCTGGGTGTCCCCAATGCCCCCAGACTGTCCCCAGGGTGTCCCAAATGTCCCCAAGGTGTCCCCAAGGTGTCCCCAGGGTGTCCCCAAGGTGTCCCCAATGTCCCCACCTTGAACTTTTTGCTGCTCCGGGGACACAGCCACTTGTCCTTGCCCAGCTCCTGGGTGTCCCCAATGTCCCCAGACTGCCCCCAATGATCCTGTCAATGTCCCCAAGGTGTCCCCAAGGTGTCCCCAGTGTCCCCACCTTGAACTTTTTCCCGCTCAGGGGACACAGCCACTTGTCCTTGCCCAGCTCCTGGATGTCCCCAATGTCCCCAGACTGTCCCCAGGGTGTTCCAAATGTCCCCAGGGTGTCCCCAAGGTGTCCCCAGTGTCCCCACCTTGAACTTTTTGCCGCTCAGGGGACACAGCCACTTGTCCTTGCCCAGCTCCTGGGTGTTGGCGCTCACGAACTTCTCGAGCTCCTGCTCGGGGTCCTTGCGGCCCAGGCGCTGCGCCTCCTCCTCGGGCACGGCGCCGGGCCCGGCCAGCAGCGGCGCCAGGCGCGCCTCGAACCCGCGCTGCCACTCCGACACTGGCACGGGGACAGGGGTTACTGGGGTTACTGGGGTTACTGGGGGCACTGGGATTGGGGCCTCGAACCCGCGCTGCCACTCCGACACTGGCACGGGGACAGGGGGACAGGGGCACTGGGGTTACTGGGGGCACTGGGATTGGGGCCTCGAACCTGCGCTGCCACTCCGACACTGGCACGGGGACAGGGGTTACTGGGGTTACTGGGGGCACTGGGGGTACTGGGGGCACTGGGGTTACTGGGGGCACTGGGGGCACTGGGGTTACTGGGACTGGGGCCTCGAACCCGCGCTGCCACTCCGACACTGGCACGGGGACAGGGGGACAGGGGCACTGGGGTTACTGGGGGCACTGGGGGTACTGGGGGCACTGGGAATGGGCAAAAACCCCAGAAAACCCCGAAAAATGGAGTAAAAACGGGGTGAAAATGGGGTGAAAAAGGGGTAAAAAATGGGATTTTGGGGTCACCGGGGTTGGGGCCTCGAAGCCGCGCTGCCACTCTTACACTGGCACGGGGACAGGGGTTACTGGGGGCACTGGGGTTACTGGGGTTATTGGGGGCACTGGGGGCACTGGGGTTACTGGGGTTACTGGGGTTACTGGGGACACTGGGGTTACTGGGGGCACTGGGGGCACTGGGGGTACTGGGGGCACTGGGGGCACTGGGGGCACTGGGGTTACTGGGGGCACTGGGGTTACTGGGGTTACTGGGGGCACTGGGGGCACTGGGGTTACTGGGGGCACTGGGGGCACTGGGGTTACTGGGCTTACTGGGGGCACTGGGGTTACTGGGGGCACTGGGGGTACTGGGGGCACTGGGGTTACTGGGGGCACTGGGGGCACTGGGGGCACTGGGGGCACTGGGGGCACTGGGGTTACTGGGGGCACTGGGGGCACTGGGGTTACTGGGGGCACTGGGGTTACTGGGGGCACTGGGGTTACTGGGGTTACTGGGGGCACTGGGGTTACTGGGGGCACTGGGGGCACTGGGGGTACTGGGGACACTGGGAATGGGCAAAATCCCAAGAAACCCCGAAAAATGGGGTAAAAATGGGATTTTGGGGTCACTGGGATTGGGGCCTCGAAGCCACACTGCCACTCCGACACTGGCACAGGGGTACTGGGGTTACTGGGGGCACTGGGGTTACTGGGGGCACTGGGGGTACTGGGGGCACTGGGGTTACTGGGGGCACTGGGGTTACTGGGGTTACTGGGGCACTGGGGGTACTGGGGTTACTGGGGGCACTGGGGTTACTGGGGTTACTGGGGGCACTGGGGTTACTGGGGGCACTGGGGTTACTGGGGGCACTGGGGGCACTGGGGGCACTGGGGGCACTGGGGGCACTGGGGGCACTGGGGTTACTGGGGGCACTGGGGTTACTGGGGGCACTGGGGTTACTGGGGTTACTGGGGGCACTGGGGTTACTGGGGGCACTGGGGTTACTGGGGGCACTGGGGGCACTGGGGTTACTGGGGGCACTGGGGTTACTGGGGTTACTGGGGTTACTGCGTGCACTGGGGGCACTGGGGTTACTGGGGGCACTGGGGTTACTGGGGGCACTGGGGTTACTGGGGGCACTGGGGGCACTGGGGTTACTGGGGGCACTGGGGTTACTGGGGGCACTGGGGGCACTGGGGGCACTGGGGTTACTGGGGGCACTGGGGTTACTGGGGTTACTGGGGGCACTGGGGTTACTGGGGTTACTGGGGGCACTGGGGGCACTGGGGTTACTGGGGGCACTGGGGTTACTGGGGTCACTGGGGGCACTGGGGGCACTGGGGTTACTGGGGGCACTGGGGTTACTGGGGTTACTGGGGGCACTGGGGGCACTGGGGTTACTGGGGTCACTGGGGGTACTGGGGGCACTGGGGGCACTGGGGTTACTGGGGACACTGGGGTTACTGGGGGCACTGGGGGCACTGGGGTTACTGGGGGCACTGGGGTTACTGGGAATGGGCAAAAACTCCAAAAATCCCCAAAAAATGGGGTAAACATGGAATTTTGGGGTCACTGGGATTGGGGCCTCGAACCCGCGCTGCCACTCCGACACTGGCACGGGGTACTGGGGTTACTGGGGGCACTGGGGGTACTGGGGGCACTGGGAATGGGCAAAAACCCCAGAAAACCCCGAAAAATGGAGTAAAAACGGGGTGAAAATGGGGTGAAAACGGGGTAAAAAATGGGATTTTGGGGTCACCGGGGTTGGGGCCTCGAAGCCGCGCTGCCACTCTTACACTGGCACGGGGACAGGGGTTACTGGGGGCACTGGGGGCACTGGGGTTATTGGGGGCACTGGGGGCACTGGGGTTACTGGGGGCACTGGGGTTACTGGGGGCACTGGGGGCACTGGGGGTACTGGGGGCACTGGGGGCACTGGGGTTACTGGGGGCACTGGGGTTACTGGGGTTACTGGGGGCACTGGGGGCACTGGGGGCACTGGGGTTACTGGGGGCACTGGGGGTACTGGGGTTACTGGGGGCACTGGGGGCACTGGGGTTACTGGGGGCACTGGGGGCACTGGGGTTACTGGGGGCACTGGGGACACTGGGGGCACTGGGGGCACTGGGGTTACTGGGGGCGCTGGGGTTACTGGGGGCACTGGGGTTACTGGGGGCACTGGGGTTACTGGGGTTACTGGGGGCACTGGGGTTACTGGGGGCACTGGGGGCACTGGGGGGACTGGGGTTACTGGGGGCACTGGGGTTACTGGGGTTACTGGGGGCACTGGGGGCACTGGGGGTACTGGGGTTACTGGGGGCACTGGGGTTACTGGGGTTACTGGGGGCACTGGGGTTACTGGGGTTACTGGGGTTACTGGGGGCACTGGGGTTACTGGGGTTACTGGGGGCACTGGGGGCACTGGGGGTACTGGGGTTACTGGGGGCACTGGGGTTACTGGGGTTACTGGGGGCACTGGGGTTACTGGGGTTACTGGGGTTACTGGGGTTACTGGGGGCACTGGGGGCACTGGGGGCACTGGGGGTACTGGGGGCACTGGGGTTACTGGGGACACTGGGGTTACTGGGGGCACTGGGGGCACTGGGGTTACTGGGGGCACTGGGGGCACTGGGGTCACTGGGGGCACTGGGGGCACTGGGGGCACTGGGGTTACTGGGGGCACTGGGGGCACTGGGGGCACTGGGGTCACTGGGGGCACTGGGGGCACTGGGGTTACTGGGGGCACTGGGGGTACTGGGGTCACTGGGGGCACTGGGGGCACTGGGGTTACTGGGGTTACTGGGGGCACTGGGGTTACTGGGGGCACTGGGGGCACTGGGGTTACTGGGGTCACTGGGGGCACTGGGGTTACTGGGGTCACTGGGGGCACTGGGGTTACTGGGGTTACTGGGGGCACTGGGGTTACTGGGGGCACTGGGGGCACTGGGGGCACTGAGGTTACTGGGGGCACTGGGGTTACTGGGGGCACTGGGGGCACTGGGGGCACTGGGGTTACTGGGGGTACTGGGGGCACTGGGGTTACTGGGGGCACTGGGGTTACTGGGGGCACTGGGGGCACTGGGGTTACTGGGGGCACTGGGGGCACTGGGGGCACTGGGGGCACTGGGGGCACTGGGGTTACTGGGGGCACTGGGGGCACTGGGGGCACTGGGGTTACTGGGGTTACTGGGGGCACTGGGGGCACTGGGGTTACTGGGGGCACTGGGGGCACTGGGGTTACTGGGGGCACTGGGGTTACTGGGGGCACTGGGGGCACTGGGGTTACTGGGGGCACTGGGGGCACTGGGGTTACTGGGGGCACTGGGGTTACTGGGGGCACTGGGGTTACTGGGGTTACTGGGGGCACTGGGGTTACTGGGGTTACTGGGGGCACTGGGGGCACTGGGGTTACTGGGGGCACTGGGGTTACTGGGGTTACTGGGGGCACTGGGGGCACTGGGGTTACTGGGGGCACTGGGGTTACTGGGGTTACTGGGGGCACTGGGGTTACTGGGGGCACTGGGGGTACTGGGAATGGGCAAAAACTCCAAAAATCCCCAAAAAATGGGGTAAACATGGAATTTTGGGGTCACTGGGATTGGGGCCTCGAACCCGCGCTGCCACTCCGACACTGGCACGGGGTACTGGGGTTACTGGGGGCACTGGGGGTACTGGGGGCACTGGGAATGGGCAAAAACCCCAGAAAACCCCGAAAAATGGAGTAAAAACGGGGTGAAAATGGGGTGAAAACGGGGTAAAAAATGGGATTTTGGGGTCACCGGGGTTGGGGCCTCGAAGCCGCGCTGCCACTCTTACACTGGGATGGGGGTACAGGGGTTACTGGGGGCACTGGGGGCACTGGGAATGGGCAAAAACCCCAAAAATCCCCATAAAAGTGATAAAAATGGGGTAAAAATGGGTTATCGGGGTCACTGGGATTGGGGCCGTGAAGCCGCGCTGCCACTCCAACACTGGGACAGGGGACAGGGGTACTGGGGTTACTGGGGGCACTGGGAATGGGCAAAAATCCCAAAAAACCCCGAAAAATAGGGTGAAAATGGGATTTTGGGGTCACTGGGATTGGGGGCTCGAAGCCACGCTGCCACTCCGACACTGGGACAGGTTTTGGGGTGATTTTGGGGGTTTTTGGGGCTCACCTTCGCCGTGGGACACGTGGTTGGGTTTGGGTTGGTTTTTGGGGTGGTTTTTGGGGTGTTTTAGGGTTATTTTGGGGTGAGTTTGGGGGTTTTTGGGGTGGTTTTTGGGGTGTTTTAGGGTTATTTTGGGGTGAGTTTGGGGGTTTTTGGGGTGGTTTTTGAGGTGTTTTAGGGTTATTTTGGGGTGAGTTTGGGGTTTTTTTGGGTGGTTTTTGGGGTGTTTTAGGGCTGTTTTGGGGTGAATTTGGGGCTCACCTTCGCCGTGGGACACGCGGTTGGTTTTGGGTGGTTTTTGGGGTGGTTTTTGGGGTGAATTTTGGGGTTTTTGGGGCTCACCTTCGCCGTGGGACACGCGGTTGGGTTTGGGGGGGTTTTTTGGGGTGTTTTAAGGTTATTTTGGGGTTTTTGGGGCTCACCTTCGCCGTGGGACACGCGGTTGGGGGGCAGCGGGCCCCGCACGTGGATGATCCCGCACCTGTTGGGCATCTCGTCCTCGTTGGGGTACTCGGAGGTGTTGTAGTAATCGACCGAGTGCACGATGCGCAGGTAGAGCAGGAGGCGGTCCAGCACCTGGGACAGTGGGGACAGTGGGGACACTGAGGGGACACTGAGGGGACATCGGGGACATTGGGGACATCGGGGACACTGAGGGGACATCGGGGACATTGGGGACATCGGGGACACTGAGGGGACATTGGGGACACTGAGGGGACAGTGCACGATGCGCAGGTAGAGCAGGAGGCGGTCCAGCACCTGGGACAGTGGGGACAGTGGGGACACTGAGGGGACACTGAGGGGACATCGGGGACATTGGGGACACTGAGGGGACATTGGGGACACTGGGGACACTGAGGGGACACTGGGGACATTGGGGACACTGAGGGGACATTGGGGACACTGAGGGGACATTGGGGACATCGGGGACATTGGGGACACTGAGGGGACATTGGGGACACTGAGGGGACACTGAGGGGACATCGGGGACATTGAGAGAACACTGTGGACATTGAGGACACCGGGGACATCGAGGGGATGGAGGGGACACTGGGGACGTTGGTGACACTAGTGACAATCAGGGACATTTGGGGACACTGAGGGGTCACGGGGACAGCAAAGGTCCCAGGACCTGCAGGAGGGTGGCACAGGGGACATGGAGGGGACATCAGGGAGGGTCAGGAGGGGACAGAGGACACCCTGGGGACACCCTGGGGACACCCTGGGGACACCCAGGGGACACCCAAGAACACCCTGGGGACACCGTGGGGACACCCAGGGACACTCTGGGGACACCCAGGGAGACTCTGGGGACACCATGGGGACACCCAGGGACACTCTGGGGATGCCATGGGGACACTGAGGACATCCAGGGACACTCTGGGGACACTGGGGACACTCTGGGGACACTCTGGGGATGCCATGGGACACCCAGGGACACTCTGGGGACACTGGTTACACCCAGGGACACCTAGGGACACTCTGGAGACACCCAGGGGACACCCAGGGACACTCTGGGGACACCCAGGGGACACCCAGGGACACCCTGGGGACACCCAGGGACACCCAAGGACACCCAGGGACACTCTGGGGACACCCAGGGACACCCAAGGACACCCAGGGACACTCTGGGGACACCCAGGGACACCCAAGGACACCCAGGGACACCCTGGGGACACCCAGGGACACCCAGGGACACCCAGGGACACTCTGGGGACACCCAGGGACACCCAAGGACACCCAGGGACACTCTGGGGACACCCAGGGACACCCAAGGACACCCAGGGACACTCTGGGGACACCCAGGGGACACCCAGGGGACACTCTGGGGACACTGGGGACACCCCGGGGACACCCAGGGGACGCTGGTGACACCCAGGGGACACTGGGGACACCCCGGGGACACTGGGGACACCCTGGGGACACCCAGGGGCGCACCTTGAGCAGTTTCTCGTCGCGCTCCACGGTGACCTCGGCCGGGTTGGTCTCGCGCGCCGCGTCCTCGGCCGGGGCCGCGCCCTGGCCCTGGCCCTGTCCCTGTCCCTGTCCCTGCCCCTGCCCCAGCAGCTCCTCCTCCTCGGCGCTCACCTCCTCGATCAGGTAATCGGTGATGTGCCGCAGCACGGGGTTCTGGGCCTGGGGACACCACAGGGGACACCATTGGGGACATTGGGGACACCACAGGGACATTGGGGACATCACTGGGGACATTGGGGACACCACTGGGGACATTGGGGACACCACTGGGGACATTGGGGACATCACTGGGGACATTGGGGACATCACTGGGGACATTGGGGACACCACTGGGGACATTGGGGACACCACTGGGGACATTGGGGACATCACTGGGGACATTGGGGACACCACTGGGGACATTGGGGACACCACAGGGGACATTGGGGACACCATTGGGGACACTGGGGACACCACAGGGGATGTGCCGCAGCATGGGGTTCTGGGCCTGGGGACACTGGGAACATCAGGGACAGCACTGGGGACACCGGGGACCCCCTGGGGACACCCCAAAGGGCCCTGGGGACACCGAGGACACCCCAAAGGACCCTGGGGACACCCCGAAGGACCCTGGGGACACTGGGGACACCCCAAGGGACCCTGGGGACCCCCTGAAGGACCCTGGTGACCCTGGGGACACCCCAAAGGACCCCAGGGACACCCTGAAGGACCCTGAGGACACCCCGAAGGACCCTGGTGACCCCGGGGACACTCTGAAGGACCCTGGGGACACCCCAAAGGACCCTGGTGACCCTGGTGACCCCGGGGACACCCCAAAGGACCCTGGTGACACCCCAAAGGACCCTGGTGACCCCGGGGACACCCTGAAGGACCCTGGGGACACCCCAAAGGACCCTGGTGACCCTGGGGACACCCCAAAGGACCCTGCTGACCCTGGGGACACCCCAAAGGACCCTGGGGACACTGGGGACACCCCAAAGGACCCTGCTGACCCTGGGGACACCCCAAAGGACCCTGGGGACACTGAGGACACCCCAAAGGACCCTGGTGACACTGGTGACCCCGGGGACACCCTGAAGGACCCTGGGGACACCCCAAAGGACCCTGGTAACACTGGTGACCCCGGGGACACCCTGAAGGACCCTGGTGACACTGAGGACACCCCAAAGGACCCTGGTGACACTGGTGACCCCGGGGACACCCTGAAGGACCCTGGTGACACTGAGGACCCCCCGCAGGACCCTGGTGACCCCGGGGACACCCCAAAGGACCTTGGGGACACTGGGACACTGGGGACACCCCAAAGGACCCTGGTGACCCCGGGGACACCCTGAAGGACCCTGGTGACACTGAGGACACCCCGCAGGACCCTGGTGACCCCGGGGACACCCCAAAGGACCTTGGGGACACTGGGACACTGGGGACACCCCAAAGGACCCTGGGACACCCCAAAGGGCCCTGGTGACCCTCCGCAGGACCCAGGTGACCGCGGGGACACCCCGGGGACGCCGGGCGCCCGCCGTGGCTCACCCCGGGCTCGGCGGCGGGCGGGGGCTCGGGCTGGCCGGGCGCGTCCCCGCCGTCCCCGGGGGGGTCCGCGGCCGCGCCCGGGGGGCTCCAGAGGCGCGCGCGGGCGTCCAGGGCCTGCACCAGCCGCGCGGCCAGCTTGATGTCGTGCCGCACGATGGGGCGGTGCTGCGTCAGCCCGGACACGTTCCGCACGCGGCGCGTCAGGTCCCGGTTCACGCCGGGGCTCAGCTCACACTCCCGCAGCTGGGGAGCAAAGGAAGAGCCAAAATCCATTGAAACCAGCCCAAAATCTGCCAAAACCACCCCAAAATCCATCAGAATCACCCCAAATCCCAGCCCGGTTCATGCCGGGGCTCAGCTCGCACTCCCGCAGCTGGGGAGCAAAGGAACAGCCAAAATCCAGTGAAACCAGCCCAAAATGCACTGAAACCAGCCCAAAATCCATTGAAACCAGCCCAAAATCCATTGAAACCAGCCCAAAATCCATTGAAACCAGCCCAAAATACATCAAAATCACCCCAAATCCCAGCCCGGGTCACGCCGGGGCTGATCTTGCACTCCCGCAGCTGGGGAGCAAAGGAACACCCAAAATCCATCAAAATCACCCCAAAATCCATCAAAACCACCCTAAAATGCATCCAAACCAGCCCAAAATCCATCTGAACCACCCCAAAATCCATCAAACCACCCCAAAATCCATCTGAACCACCCCAAAATCCATCTGAACCACCCCAAAATCCATCAAACCACCCCAAAATCCATCGAAACCAGCCCAAAATCCATCCAAACCACCCCAAAATCCATCAAAACCACCCCAAAATCCATCAAAACCCCTCCAAAATCCATCAAAACCATACCAAACTTCATCAAAATCACCCCAAAATTCATCAAAACCACCCCAAAATTCATCCAAACCCCAAAATTCATCAAAACCACCCCCAAAATCCATCAAAACGAGCCCAAAATTCATCCAAACCACCCCAAAATCCAGTGAAACCACCCCAAAATCCATTGAAACCAGCCCAAATCCCAGCCCGGGTCACGCCAGGGCTCAGCTTGCACTCCCGCAGCTGGGAACCCCAAAATTCATCAAAACCACCCCAAAATTCATCCAAACCACCCCAAATTCACCCCAAACCACCCCGAAGCCGCCCGGATTGGCCCCGGACGCACCCGGATGTTCTGCAGGCTCCAGCAGATCTCCTTGATGTTCACGCTGCGGTCAAAGGTCACCCAGCCCCTCCTGAAGAACCTGAAGGGAAAAAAACTCCTCTGTGAGCCCCAAAAACCCCAAAATTCAACCCAAAATCCCACCCAGCCCCTCCTGAAGAACCTGAAGGGAAAAAAACTGCTCTGTGAGCCCCAAAAACCCCAAAATTCAACCCAAAATTCCACCCAAAATCCCACCCAGCCCCTCCTGAAGAACCTGAAGGGAAAAAAACTGCTCTGTGAGCCCCAAAAACCCCAAAATTCAACCCAAAATCCCACCCAGCCCCTCCTGAAGAACCTGAAGGGAAAAACTGCTCTGTGAGCCCCAAAAAACCCCAAAATTCAACCCAAAATCCCACCCAAAACCCACCCAAACCCTCCAGAAAAACCTGAGAGAGAAAAAACTCCTCTGTGAGCCCCAAAAACCCCAAAATTCCACCCAAAACCCACAGAGCCCCTCCAGAACACCCCCTGGGTGATCCCCAAAAACCCCAAAACCCCCCCGAATTTGCCCCAAACCCCCCTGAATTTGCCCCAACCCCCCCAAATTTGCCCCAAACCCCCTGAATTTGCCCCAAAACCCCTGAATTTGCCCCAAACCCCCCCCGAATTTGCCCCAAACCACTCAAATTTGCCCAAACCCCCCTGAATTTGCCCCAAACCCCCTGAATTTGCCCCAAACCCCCCCCCGAATTTGCCCCAAACCCCCTGAATTTGCCCCAAATCCCCCAAATTTGCCCCAGACCCCCTGAATTTGCCCCAAACCCCCCTGAATTTGCCCCAAAGCCCCCTCACCTCCTCTCGGGCTGCGGCTCCGACAGTGCCACGCGCATGAAACCCGGGTAGCGCTTGCACAGCTGGGGGCACAGCGGGATTTGGGGGGCACAGCGGGATTTGGGGGGCTCAGGGGGATTTGGGGGGGCTCAGGGGGATTTGGGGGGCACAGCGGGATTTGGGGGGCACAGCGGGATTTGGGGGGGCTCAGGGGGATTTGGGGGGCACAGCGGGATTTGGGGGGCACAGCGGGATTTGGGGGGCTCAGGGGGATTTGGGGGGCACAGCAGGATTTGGGGGGCACAGCAGGATTTGGGGGGCACAGCGGGATTTGGGGGGGCTCAGGGGGATTTGGGGGGCACAGCGGGATTTGGGGGGCTCTCAGGGGGATTTGGGGGGCTCAGGGGGATTTGGGGGGGCACAGCAGGATTTGGGGGGCACAGCGGGATTTGGGGGGCACAGCGGGATTTGGGGGGCTCAGGGGGATTTGGGGGGCACAGCGGGGTTTGGGGGGCACAGCGGGATTTGGGGGGGCACAGCGGGATTTGGGGGGCTCAGGGGGATTTGGGGGGCTCAGGGGGATTTGGGGGGGCACAGCGGGATTTGGGGGGCTCAGGGGGATTTGGGGGGGCACAGCGGGATTTGGGGGGCACAGCGGGATTTGGGGGGCTCAGGGGGATTTGGGGGGGCACAGCGGGATTCGGGGGGCACAGCGGGATTTGGGGGCTCAGGGGGATTTGGGGGCTCTCAGGGGGATTTGGGGGGGCACAGCGGGATTTGGGGGGCACAGCAGGATTTGGGGGGCACAGCAGGATTTGGGGGGCACAGCGGGATTTGGGGGGCTCAGGGGGATTTGGGGGGCACAGCGGGATTTGGGGGGTTCAGCGGGATTTGGGGGGCTCAGGGGGATTTGGGGACTCTCAGGGGGATTTGGGGGGCACAGCGGGATTTGGGGGGGCACAGCGGGATTTGGGGGGCTCAGGGGGATTTGGGGGGCACAGCGGGGTTTGGGGGGCACAGCGGGATTTGGGGGGGCACAGCGGGATTTGGGGGGCTCAGGGGGATTTGGGGGGGCACAGCGGGATTTGGGGGGCTCAGGGGGATTTGGGGGGGCACAGCGGGATTTGGGGGGCACAGCGGGATTTGGGGGGGCACAGCGGGATTTGGGGGGCTCAGGGGGATTTGGGGGGCACAGCGGGGTTTGGGGGGCACAGCGGGATTTGGGGGGGCACAGCGGGATTTGGGGGGCTCAGGGGGATTTGGGGGGCTCAGGGGGATTTGGGGGGCACAGCGGGATTTGGGGGGCTCAGGGGGATTTGGGGGGCACAGCGGGATTTGGGGGGCACAGCGGGATTTGGGGGGCTCAGGGGGATTTGGGGGGGCACAGCGGGATTCGGGGGGCACAGCGGGATTTGGGGGGCTCAGGGGGATTTGGGGGCTCTCAGGGGGATTTGGGGGGGCACAGCGGGATTTGGGGGGCACAGCAGGATTTGGGGGGCACAGCAGGATTTGGGGGGCACAGCGGGATTTGGGGGGCTCAGGGGGATTTGGGGGGGCACAGCGGGATTTGGGGGGTTCAGCGGGATTTGGGGGGCTCAGGGGGATTTGGGGACTCTCAGGGGGATTTGGGGGGCACAGCGGGATTTGGGGGGCACAGCGGGATTTGGGGGGCTCAGGGGGATTTGGGGGGCACAGCGGGGTTTGGGGGGCACAGCGGGATTTGGGGGGGCACAGCGGGATTTGGGGGGCTCAGGGGGATTTGGGGGGGCACAGCGGGATTTGGGGGGCTCAGGGGGATTTGGGGGGGCACAGCGGGATTTGGGGGCACAGCGGGATTTGGGGGGCTCAGGGGGATTTGGGGGGCACAGCGGGATTTGGGGGGTTCAGCGGGATTTGGGGGCTCAGGGGGATTTGGGGGGGCACAGCGGGATTTGGGGGCTCAGGGGGATTTGGGGGGGCACAGCGGGATTCGGGGGGCACAGCGGGATTTGGGGGGCTCAGGGGGATTTGGGGGGCTCAGGGGGATTTGGGGGGGCTCAGCGGGATTTGGGGGCTCTCAGGGGGATTTGGGGGGGCTCAGGGGGATTTGGGGGGTCTCGGGGGCTTTTGGGGGCTCTCAGGGGGATTTGGGGGGTTCAGCGGGATTTGGGGGGGCTCAGCGGGATTTGGGGGCTCTCAGGGGGTTTTGGGGAGTTCAGTGTCTCAGCCCACCCCCCCCCGAGACCCCCCCTCACCGCCACCATCTCGGTCCCAGGGTGTTTTTTGGGGGTCCCAGGATATTTTTGGGTGAGTTTGGGGGTCCCAGGGCATTTCTGGGGTGTTTTTTGGGGGTCCCAGGGTGGTTTTTGGTGGTCCCAGTGTATTTTCGGGGGTCCCAGGGTGGTTTTTTCGGGAGTCCCAGGGTATTTTGGGGGGTCCCAGGGTGTTTCTGGGTGTATTTCAGGGGTCCCAGGGTGTTTCTGGGTGTATTTCAGGGGTCCCAGGGCGTTTCTGGGTGTATTTCAGGGGTCCCAGGGCGTTTCTGGGTGTATTTCAGGGGTCCCAGGGCGTTTCTGGGTGTATTTTGGGGGTTCCCGGAGCGTTTCTGGGTGTATTTCGGGGGTCCCGGCGCGTTTCTGGGTGTATTTCAGGGGTCCCAGGGTGTTTCTGGGTGTATTTCAGGGGTCCCAGGGCGTTTCTGGGTGTATTTTGGGGGGTCCCGGAGCGTTTCTGGGTGTATTTTGGGGGGTCCTGCTGCGTTTCTGGGTGTATTTCAGGGGTCCCAGGGCGTTTCTGGGTGTATTTTGGGGGGTTCCCGGAGCGTTTCTGGGTGTATTTGGGGGGTCCCGGAGCGTTTCTGGGTGTATTTCGGGGGTCCCAGGGCGTTTCTGGGTGTATTTCAGGGGTCCCAGTGCGTTTCTGGGTGTATTTCAGGGGTCCCAGTGCGTTTCTGGGTGTATTTCGGGGGTCCCAGGGCATTTCTGGGTGTATCTGGGGGGGTCCCGGCGCGTTTCGGGGCGCGGCTCACCGCCACGATCTCGGCCTGGGCGATGTTGGGTGCGATGTTCCTCATGAACAGCGAGCAGGTTTTGTGCAGCGGCCGCGGCCGCGCCTCGGGGCCCCCCCCCGGGGCCCCCCCCGGAGCCCCCTCCTTGCCCTTGGGGGAGGGGGCGCCCGCGGGGGGAGGGGTCCCGGCGCCGTCCCCGCCCGCGGCCTTCTCCTCCTTGGGCTCCTCTGGGGGGGCAGGGAGCGGGGTCAGGGGGCACCCCCGAAACGCTGCGGGGGGCCCCAAACCCCCGGGACACCAAAACCCCCCAGAGAGCCCAAACCCCAACACAGGGACCCCAAACCCCAACACAGGGACCCCAAACCAGAGACCCCAAACCAAACACAGGGACCCCAAACCCAACACAGGGACCCCAAACCAGAGACCCCAAAACCCAACACAGGGACCCCAAACCCAACACAGGGACCCCAAACCAGAGACCCCAAAACCCAACACAGGGACCCAAACCCAACACAAGGACCCCAAAACAGAGACCCCAAACCCCAAACCAGAGACCCCAAACCCCAACACAGAGACCCCAAACCCCAACACAGGGACCCAAACCCAACACAAGGACCCCAAACCAGAGACCCCAAACCCTGCCCAGAGACCCCAAACCAAACACAGGGACCCCAAACCCAACACAGGGACCCCAAACCAGAGACCCCAAAACCCAACACAGGGACCCCAAACCCAACACAGGGACCCCAAACCCCAACACAGGGACCCCAAACCAGAGACCCCAAAACCCAACACAGGGACCCAAACCCAACACAAGGACCCCAAAACAGAGACCCCAAACCCCAAACCAGAGACCCCAAACCCCAACACAGAGACCCCAAACCCCAACACAGAGACCCCAAACCCAACCCAGGGACCCCAAACCCCAACACAGGGACCCCAAACCCAGCCCAGGGACCCCAAACCCCAACCATAGAACCCAAAGACCCCTGAATGTCCCCAGTGCCCCCCGTGTCCCCCCCAGCCCCTCACCGTCCTTGCTGGGGGCTCTCCGTGCCCCCCCCTCGCTGTCCCCGCTGTCGCTGTCCCCGTCCTCGCTGTCCCGGCTGCGCTGGCGCGGCCGCGCCTGCAGGGGGCGCACGGGGGCGTCAGGGGGCGGGGCTTGGGGCAAAGAGGCGGGGCTTGGCGGGAAAGGAGAAAGGGGAGGGGCTTAAAGGGATTTAATGAGGGTGGGAGGAGCCTATGTGGGGGCCGAAAGGGGTGTGGCTTGTGGAGGGAGGCAGTGCTTTCCATGGGGAGGGGCTCTTGGGGAGGTGTGGCTTAACGAAAAGGGGCGTGGCTTATAAGAAAGGGGCGTGGCTTGTTAGAAAAGGGTGTTGTTTGTTAGAAAGGGACGTGGCTAACAAAAGAGGTGGGGCTTAGGCATCACTGTGGTAATGGTGGGGGTGGGGCTCTGTGGGGTGTGGTCAGTCGGGGGCGTGTCCACTGACCTTGGCCCCGCCCTCCTTGTCGCCTTCCTCGGCCTTGGGCCCCTTGTCCGGCCCCTCCTCCTCCTCCTCCGGCCCCGCCCCTGCCGCAGGCTCCGCCCCTGGCTCCGCCCCTTCGGCCTGTGGGGAGAGGGGGGGAGTCAAAGGGGACCCCCAAAGGAACAAGAGACCCCGAAACAGACCGGAAAACACCGCAGGGGGCAAAAGGGACCCCAAAATAACCCCAGAGAGCCTTAAGAGAGTGTGTGGTGTAAGGCGACCCTAAAGAACCCCCGAGACTCAAAGCAACCTTAAAAAATCCCCCAGGGAACCCCAAGGACCAAAGGGACTCGGGCGGACGCCAGAATTCCCCGGGGAACCCCAAATTCCCCACGGGGACGCCCGACCTTGGCGCTGTCGTCGCCATCGGGGCGCTCCGTGGGGCCTTTCCCGGGGGGCTCCGGTGGCCGCGGCTCCTCCTTTTTGGGGCCTTCGGCCTTTTCCGTCCGCTCCTCCTCCTCCTCCTGCTCCAGGATCCGCAGGTCGTGCTCAGTGCCCCCCTCCATCTTAATCACCGCTGGGAAACGCAGAGAAGCAGGGGGAAAAACGGGGTTAGGAACACCCGAAAATGGGTTAAAAGCAGCTAAAAATAAGATTCCTGACAAGAGGATTAGAAATTGAGGAGAAGAATCCTCTTTCTCTTCATGTCAATCATTGCTAGAAATGAGGAAAAGCATTAAAATTGAGAAAAACAAAACTGGATGAAAAAAACTCAAAAATTGGTTTAAGAGGACGCAAAGCCAGCTAACACCCACTTCAAAGTGGGTTAAAAATACCTGAAATGGGAATAAGAACATTGGAAATTGAGTCAGAAAAGCTTTGAAATAGGTGTCCCCTCAGGACTTCCCTCCACGCCATTCCCTCACACTTTCTCGCCTTTTTTTCCCATCACAGTTCCTGCCTTTTTCCTCTCCTCAAACTTTCCTCCCTTTTTCCTCTCCTCACACTTTCTGTCTTTTTCTTCCCCTACACTTTCCTCTCTTTTTCTCCCCTCACACTTTCCCGCCTTTTTCCTCCCCTCACAGTTCCTCACCTTTTTCTCCCCTCACGTTTCCTTTTTCTCCCCTCACAGTTCCTCACCTTTTTCTCCCCTCACACTTTCCTCTCTTTTTCTCCCCCCACACATTCCCACCTTTTTCCTCTCCTCACATTTCCTTTTTCTCCCCTCACGTTTCTTTTTTCTCCCCTCACACTCCCTCACCAATTTCTCCCCTCACGCTTTCCCGCCTTTTTCTCCCCTCACAGTTCCTCGCCTTTTTCTCCCCTCACAGTTCCTCGCCTTTTTCTCCCCTCACAGTTCCTCGCCTTTTTCTCCCCTCACACTCTTTTTCTTCTCTCACACTTCCTTTTTCTCCCCTCACGTTTCCTTTTTCTCCCCTCACACTCTCTCACCAATTTCTCCCCTCACGCTTTCCCGCCTTTTTCCTCCCCTCACAGTTCCTCGCCTTTTCCTCCCCTCACATTTCCTCGCCTTTTCCTCCCCTCACATTTTCCCACCTTTTTCTCCCCTCATGTTTCCTTTTTCTCCTCTCACAGTTCCTCACCTTTTTCCTCTCCTCAAATTTTCCTCTCTTTTTCTTCCCGTCACACTTTCCTCCCTTTTTCTCCCCTCACAGTTCCCACCTTTTTCCTCTCCTCACATTTCCTTTTTCTTCCCTCACATTTTCTCACCAATTTCTCCCCTCACACTTTCCCACCGTTTTCCTCCCCTCACAGTTCCTCGCCTTTTCCTCCCCTCACACCTTCCCGTCTTTTTCTCCCCTCACATTTCCTTTTTCTCCCTTCACAGTTCCTCGCCTTTTTCCTCTCCTCACATTTTCCTTTTTCTTCCCCTCACACTTTCTTGCCTTTTTCTCCCCTCACACTTTCTTTTTTCTCCCCTCACTTTTCCTTTATCTCCCCTCACAGCTCCTTGCCTTTTTCCTCTCCTCACATTCTCTTTTTCTCCCCTCACACTTTCTCACCAATTTCTCCCCTCACGCTTTCCCACCTTTTTCTCTCCTCACATTTTCCTCCCTTTTTCTTCCCCTCACACTTACTCGCCTTTTTCTCCCCTCACGTTTCCTTTTTCTCCCCTCACAATTCCCTGCCTTATTCCTCCCCTCACACTTTCCTCCTTTTTTCTCTCCTCACATTTTCCCGCCTTTTTCTTCCCTCACGCTTTTCCTGCCTTTTTCCTCCTCTCACAATTCCCCACCTTTTTCCTCTCCTCTCATTTCCTTTTTCTCCCCTCACACTTTCCCGCCTTTTTCCTCCCCTCACACTCCCGCCTTTTTCCTCCCCTCACGGTTCCTCGCCTTTTTCTCCCCTCACACTTTCTTTTTTCTCCCCTCACTCTTCTTTTATCTCCCCTCACAGTTCCTTGCCTTTTTCCTCTCCTCACATTCCCTTTTTCTCCCCTCACACTTTCTTTTTTCTCCCCTCACTTTTCCTTTATCTCCCCTCACAGCTCCTCGCCTTTTTCCTCTCCTCACATTCCCTTTTTCTCCCCTCACACTTTCTCACCAATTTCTCCCCTCACGCTTTCCCACCTTTTTCTCTCCTCACATTTTCCTCCCTTTTTCTTCCCCTCACACTTTCTCGCCTTTTTCTCCCCTCACAATTCCCCGTCTTTTTCCTCCCCTCACACTTTCCTCCCTTTTTCTCCCCTCACACTTTCCCGCCTTTTTCTTCCCTCACGCTTTTCCTGCCTTTTTCCTCCTCTCACAATTCCCCACCTGCTTCCTCTCCTCACATTTCCCCTCTTTTCCTTCACACTTTCCTGCCTTTTTCCTCCCCTCACAGTTCCCCGCCTTTTTCTCCCCTCACGTTTCCTTTTTCTCCCCTCACAGTTCCTTGCCTTTTTCCTCTCCTCACATTTTCCTCCCTTTTTCCTCCCCTCACAGTTCCTCGCCTTTTTCTGCCCTCACAATTCCCCATCTTTTTCTCCCCTCACATTTCCTTTTCCTCCCCTCACACTTTCCTGCCTTTTTCTCCCCTCACAATTCCCCATCTTCTTCTCCCCTCACACTTTCCCTCCTTTTTCCTCTCCTCACATTTTCCTCCCTTTTTCTTCCCCTCACAGTTCTTTGCCTTTTCCTCCCCTCACACATTCCCACCTTTTTCCTCTCCTCACATTCCCTTTTTCTCCCCTCACACTTTCTTTTTCTCCTCTCACACTTTCTTTTTCTCCCCTCACGTTTCCTTTTTCTCACACATTCCCACCTTTTTCTCTCCTCACACATTCCCACCTTTTTTCTCTCCTCACATTTCCTTTTTCCTCTCCTCACATTCCCTTTTTCTCCCCTCACACTCTCACCAATTTCTCCCCTCACACTTACTCGCCTTTTTCTCCCCTCACGTTTCCTTTTTCTCCCCTCACAATTCCCTGCCTTATTCCTCCCCTCACACTTTCCTCCTTTTTTCTCCCCTCACATTTTCCCGCCTTTTTCTTCCCTCATGCTTTTCCTGCCTTTTTCCTCCTCTCACAATTCCCCACCTGCTGCCTCTCCTCTCATTTCCTTTTTCTCCCCTCACACTTTCCCGCCTTCTTCCTCCCCTCATGGTTCCTCGCCTTTTTCTCCCCTCACGCTTTCTTTTTTCTCCCCTCACTTTTCCTTTATCTCCCCTCACAGCTCCTTGCCTTTTTCCTCTCCTCACATTCTCTTTTTCTCCCCTCACACTTTCTCACCAATTTCTCCCCTCACGCTTTCCCACCTTTTTCTCTCCTCACATTGTCCTCCCTTTTTCTTCCCCTCACACTTTCTCGCCTTTTTCTCCCCTCACGTTTCCTTTTTCTCCCCTCACAGTTCCCACCTCTTTCCTCTCCTCACATTTCCTTTTTCTTCCCTCACATTTTCTCACCAATTTCTCCCCTCACACTTTCCCGCCTTTTTCCTCCCCTCACGGTTCCTCACCTTTTTCTCCCCTCACACTTTCTTTTTCTCCCCTCACTTTTCCTTTATCTCCTCTCACAGTTCCTCGCCTTTTTCCTCTCCTCACATTCCCTTTTTCTCCCCTCACACTTTCTCACCAATTTCTCCCCTCACGCTTTCCCCCATTTTCCTCCCCTCAGGGTTCCTGTTTCCAAGAACTCTCCAAAATGTACTAAAAACGCCCAAAAGTAAGTTCAAAACTCAGGGGAATCAATTAAAAACACCCCAAAATTTCAGGAACCTCAGAAACGGGGCAGAAACACCCCAAAATTGCTCTGAAACCCCGACGCACAGATCTGGAACGTTTCTGGGGAATCAGGGAGATTTTAAACAACGACTTTAAGGAAATTTTAAGATTTTTCAGGAGCGGCAGGGAGGGGTTTCTGGGATGGTTTTGGTGCGACAGGAAGGGACTTTGGGGCTGTTTCTGTTTCTGCGTCAGGACCGATTTGTGCTGTCGGGGGTGGCATTTTCAGCCCGCCGCCGCCGCCGGGCGTCTCTGCGGGGTCCGAAGGGGGTTTTTGGGGTACGGGGGCGATTTCGGGGTACCTGCGTCAAGGGTTTTGATGATCTGCGGGGCGCGGTCGATGTCCAGGAGCAGGTTGTCGAACCAGCCGTGCTCCCACAGGTACAGGAAGACGCTGAGGCGGTTCCTGAGGGCGGCCTGGGCCTCCTGCTGCCGCTTCCCGGCCTCGTCCGGGTGGTACTTGGAGCGGAACCTGGGGAATTCGGGGGAAAAACAGGAGAAAACGGGGCTCAGGGGGCTGCTCCCAACCCCACGGTGCTGGAGGGGAGCCCCAGATCGGGGGTTTTTGGGGACGGGGAGTTTGGAGCGTCTGGGAAATGGGGAGGCCACGAGTGGTGGGAGAGGGGAAGGGTGGGGGGTCCTGAATTTGGGTCTGGAGAATTTGGGGAGGGGGAAGAGAGCCCCAAATCTTCTGTAATTGGGAGTGGGGAGCTCCTAACTGGAATATCTGGGGAGGGGAAGCCTCGGTCTGACACAAGTGGGGAATGGCAAGGCCAAAATCGGTAAAATGGGGAGGGGGAGACCCCAGATTTATGGGGGAACCCCAAGTCTGGTACAATTGGGGTGGGGGAATCCCCATTTCTTACAGACAGAACCCCCCAGTGTCCCCTAAACTGGGGGAGATCCGAGCCCCCCGCAGAGGGGGTGTGGGTTTTGGGGGATTTCTGGCATTCTCAGGGTTTTTTTGGGGGGGGGTTGGTGCATTTTAGGGGGGTCCTACGTTGGTTTCAGCAGTTATTTCAGAAAAGGTTTTCAGAGATGTTTTCTGGAATCTTTGGGAAGGTTTTTGGCTCTTGGGAACGTTTCAGGTGGGATTTTTGTGTGGCTGCCTGGGGCTCGAGGGGATTTTTGGCGTGTTCTGGGTTGGTTTTGAGGCTCTTCTGAGAGCCCTTTTGGGGTGTTTTGAGTCGTTTTCGGGGATGCTTTTAGGAGCGTTGTTTGCATTTTTGGGGGTGTTTTTAGACACGTGTTAACTGCGGGTTTGTGGGTGCTTCCAGGTACGTTTTGGGGTGGTTTCACACCGCTTTGAGTGTGCTCTGGGGGTCTTTCCCAAGCGTTTTTGGAGGGCTTTGCCTCATTTTTGGCGCAGTTTGGGGACGCTTTCAGGAGCGGTTTTTGGCAGGTTCTAAAAGCGTCTCGAGCCGTATTTTGTTTCCCGGGGTTTCTGGATGGTTTTGGGGCGTCTCTGGGATGTTTTGGGCTGGTGCTGAGCTGTTTCTGGGCTCTCTGAGGGCGCTCCAGGTGTTCCAGGTGGTGTCGGGGGTTGGGGGGGTGGGCTCATACCTACACTCGCCGCGAGCGTCGCCGTCCGCCGGGCCCCGACAACTGCGGCGTTTTTAAAACCCCGGCCCCGAAATCGGCCGCTTTTTGGCACAAACCCCCCCAAAAATAAAACAACAAAGGTCCCTGGCTGCTTCCTGCACTGTGACCTCGCCGCATTGTGCGCGGCCCCGCCCTCTCTGCCTGCCCCGCCCGGCGGCTCCGCGGCTCCCGAGGGCGCTGGGAGAGAAGGGAAGCGTTAAACCTGCAGAGACCCCAAAAAATCCACCCCAAAATCCACCCCAAACCCAGCCCTGAGGGCGCTGGGAAGTGTTAAACCTGCAGAGACCCCAAAAATCCACCCCAAAATCCACCCCAAATAAAGAATGGAAGCGTTAAACCTGCAGAGACCCCAAAAATCCACTCCAAAATCCACCCCAAATAAAGAAGGGAAGCGTTAAACCTGCAGAGACCCCAAAAAATCCACCCCAAAATCCACCCCAGACCCAGCCCCGAGGGTGCTGGGAAGCGTTAAACCTGCAGAGACCCCAAAAATCCACCCCAAAATCCACCCCAAATAAAGAAGGGAAGCGTTAAACCTGCAGAGACCCCCAAAATCCACCCCAAAATCCACCCCAAATAAAGAAGGGAAGCGTTAAACCTGCAGAGACCCCCAAAATCCACCCCAAAATCCACCCCAAATAAAGAAGGGAAGTGTTAAACCTCCAGAGACCCCAAAAATCCACCCCAAATCCACCCCAAATCCCCACCCCAGAGACCCCACGGGGCCAGGGTGGGACTCTCCCCTTGAGTGGGTTTGGGGAGGATTTTTGGGGTCCGGGGTGGTTTTTTCTGGGTGTAGGATTGGGGTTTTTTTTTTTGGGGGGGGGAGCAGAAGGATTTTGGGGTGCAAAGATTCCTTTGGAAATCCAGAAATCCATTTTGGATTTTTTTTTTTCTTTTTTCAAGCAGGGATTTTTTTGGGGTTTTTGCCCCATTTTTCAGGGGGATGCACAGAGCTTTTCCAGGATGCAATTTTTTGTGGTTTCAGGTTTGGTTTTGGGTGCACTTTTTTGGAACAGCACCATTTCTAAAACACAACCGTGCTTTAAATCACGATTTTTTCTGCGTAAAAAATAATTCACAAGAGAAACAATTCCCCTTAAAGCTGGAAAATTTTCCATTAGACGTACCAAGTTTTTATTTTTTATCTCAATTTTTTCGCACGCAGATTTTTTTTCCAGCCCGTGCTTTTGAGGGGAATGCAGTATTTTTTCTGGATTTCCACTTTTTCTCTGAACCCCCAAATTTTTATTTTTGGATCCCAACCTTCCTCAGACCCCAACTCCTTTTCTTTTGAGGCACAAACTCATTCCTACAGCACACTTTTCCCCTTAATATCAATTTTTTTTTCGGATTCTAATTATTTTTGGGACTGCAGCATCTTTTTGGGGGCGAACCAGTTTTCCTGGGTTTACCACCCCATTTTTGGGAGGCTTTTTTTCTAGGAAAATACCATTTTTTTGTGAAAATAACCTTTTTCTGGCAATACACCCTTTTTTTGGGAATACACTGCTTCTCTGAGATGCCACTTTTTGGGAATACGCTGCTTTTTTGGGAATACACCGTGCCTCTGGGAACAGGCCTTTTTTGGGGACGCTGTTTTACTGCCAATATCCCCATTTTTTGGCAATACCCTTTTTTTTTTTATGCACCATCCCCATTTTTTTTCACCAACACCCCCATTTTTTTTGGAAAAAAACCCATTTCTTTACCAAAATCCTCATTTTTTTTAAACAGCACCCCCATTTTTCAGCAACACTCTCACCGACACCCCTGGTTTTTCTCAGAAAAAAACCCATTTTTTCACCAACACCCCCATTTTTTTTTTGGAAAAAACCCGTTTCTTGACCTAAACCCCCATTTTTTTACCAACACCCCCGATTATTTTAGAAAAAAAAAAACATTCTTTTACCAAAACCCCCATTCTTTTTAAACAACACCCCCATTTTTCAGCAACACTCTCACCGACACCCCTGGTTTTTCTCAGAAAAAAACCCATTTTTTTACCAACACCCCCATTTTTTTTTGAAAAAAAACCCATTTCTTTACCAAAACCCCCTTTTTTTTTAAACAACACCCCCATTTTTTTTTGGAAAAACACCCATTTCTTTACCAAAACCCCCATTTTTCAGCAACACTCTCACCGACACCCCCGGTTTTTCTCAGAAAAACCCCCATTTTTTCACCAACACCCCCATTTTTTTTTGGAAAAAAACCCATTTCCTTACCAACACCCCCATTTTTTTTTTGAAAAACCCCCATTCTTTTACCAAAACCCCCATATTTTCACCAACACCCCCATTTTTTTTTTTGAAAAAAAAACCATGTTTTTACCAAAACCCCCATTTTTTTTAAATAACACCCCCATTTTTTTTTGGAAAAACACCCATTTCTTTACCAAAACCCCCATTTTTCAGCAACACTCTCACCGACACCCCTGGTTTTTCTCAGAAAAAAACCCATTTTTTCACCAACACCCCCTTTTTTTTTTTGAAAAAAACCCATTTCTTTACCAAAACCCCCTTTTTTTTTAAATAACACCCCCATTGTTTTTTGGAAAAACACCCATTTCCTTACCAAAACCCCCATTTTTCAGCAACACTCTCACCGACACCCCCGGTTTTTCTCAGAAAAAAACCCATTTTTTTACCAACACCCCCATTTTTTCTCGGAAAAACCCCCATTTTCTTACCCACACCCCCATTTCTTTTCGGAAAAAAAACCATTTTTTCACCAAAACCCCCATTTTTTCACCAAAACCCCCATTTTTTTTCGGAAAAACCCATTTTTTCACCAACACCCCCATTTTTTTTCAGAAAAACCCCCATTTTTTCACCAACACCCCCATTTTTTTTCTGAAAAACCCCCATTTTTTCACCAAAACCCCCATTTTTTTTGGAAACACCCCCATTTTTCACCCCCCCGTCTGGGGGCGCACGTACCACTCCTCGTCCTTGTGGGCCAGGAAGAACTCCTGCAGCTGCTGCCGGCGGAAGTCCAGCTTGTAGTCGTTGTAGCGCTTCACCGCCTCCGTCTCGTCCACGGCGTCGTCCAGCGACAGCAGGAACTCCTTGAAGCTCTTCATCACCGGCGGCGCCATGCCCAGGTCCACCTCGGCGATGGTGCCCAGCCTGGGGGGCGAGATCGGGGGGTTTGGGGGCACTATCGGGGGGTTTGGGGTCGATATCGGGGGATTTGGGGTCGATATCGGGGGTTTTGGGGTCGATATCGGGGGTTTTGGGGTCGATATCGGGGGATTTGGGGTTGATATCGGGGGTTTGGGGGCAATATCGGAGATTTGGGGTCGATATCGGGGGTTTCGGGGTCAATATCGGGGGTTTGGGGCAATATCGGGGGTTTGGGGGTCGATATCGGGGGTTTGGGGTCGATATCGGGGGTTTGGGGTCGATATCGGGGATTTGGGGTCGATATCGGAGGGTTTGGGGTCGATATCGGGGGTTTGGGGTCGATATCGGGGGATTTGGGGTCGATATCGGAGGGTTTGGGGTCGATATCGGGGGTTTGGGGTCGATATCGGGGGATTTGGGGTTGATATGGGGGGTTTGGGGGCACTATCAGGGCGTTGGGGGTCGATATCGGGGGGTTTGGGGGCGATATCAGGGGGTTGGGGACACTATTGGGGGTTTGGGGTCCATATCGGGGGGTTTGGGGTCAATATTGGGGGATTGGGTCGATATCGGGGCTTTGGGGTCGATATCAGGGGTTTGGGGTCAATACCGGGGGATTTTGGGGTCGATATCGGGGGGTTTGGGGGCACTATCAGGGCGTTTGGGCTCAATATCGGGGCTTTGGGGTCGATATCAGGGGGTTTGGAGCTAATATCAAGGAGTTTGGGATCAATATCGGGGATTTGGGGTCGATATCGGGGGGTTTGGCGGTCTATATCGTGGGATTTGGGGTCAATATCAGGGGCTTGGGATCGATACCGGGAGTTTGGGGGCACTATCGGAGGGTTTGGGGTCAATATCGGGGATTTGGGGTCGATATCGGGGGTTTGGGGTCGATATCGGGAGGTTTGGGGTCGATATCGGGGATTTGGGGTCGATATCGGGGGGTTTGGGGTCGATATCGGGGGTTTGGGGTCGATATCGGGGGGTTTCGGGTCCATATCGGGGTTTGGGGGCACTACTGGGGGGTTTGGGGTCGATATCGGGGGTTTGGGGTCGATATCGGGGGCTTGGGGTCGATATCAGGGGTTTGGGGTCGATATCGGGGGCTTGGGGTCGATATCAGGGGTTTGGGGGCGCTATCGGGCCTTTGGGGGCGATATCGGGGGGTTTGGGGGACTATCGGGGGATTTGGGGTCGATATCGGGGGTTTGGGGGCACTACTGGGGGGTTTGGGGTCGATATCAGGGGTTGGGGTCGATATCGGGGGCTTGGGGTCGATATCAGGGGTTTGGGGGCGCTATCGGGCCTTTGGGGGCACTATCAGGGGGTTTGGGGTTGATATCAGGACTTTGAGGGGGCTATCGGGGGGTTTGGGGTCGATATCGGGGGTTTGGGGTCGATATCGGGGGGTTTGGGGTTGATATCAGGACTTTGAGGGGGCTATCGGGGGGTTTGGGGTCGATATCGGGGCTTTGGGGCGCCATTGGGGGGGTTTGGGATCACTGGGGGTTGGGATTGATATCGGGGATTTGGGATCGATATTGGGGGGTTTGGGGTTGATGTCAGGGATTTGGGGGCACTATTGGGGGGTTTGGGGGCGCTATCGGGGCGTTTGGGGTCGATATCGGGGGATTTGGAATCATTATCAGGGATTTAGGATTGATATCGGGGCTTTGGGGGCACTATCGGGGGGATTTGGGGTCGATATTGGGGGGTTTGGAACTGACATCAAGGAGTTTGGGATCGATATCGGGAGGATTTGGAGTGTCTGGGATCAATATTGGGGGGTTTGGGGTCAATATCCGGGGATTTAGGATCGATATCGGGGGGATTTGGGGTCGATATCAGGGGGTTTGGGGTTGATATCAGGAGATTTGGAGCTGATATCAAGGAGTTTGGTATCGATATCCGGGGATTTGGGATCGATATTGGGGAGTTTGGGATCAATATCAGAGATTTGGGGTCGATATCCGGGGATTTGGGATCAATATTGGGGATTTGGGATTGATAGTGGGGCTTTGGGGACACTGTCGGGGGATTTGGGATCAATATCAGGGATTTAGGATTGGTATCGGGGCTTTGGGATCAATGTCAGGGGTTTGGGATCAATATCGGGGGCTCTGAGGGGCTCAGGAAGCTCAGAAAAATTTAAGGTTTTTGTTGGGGTTTTGGGGGGTCCCGGCTCAGCTTTTGGGGTGAATTTGGGGTTTTTTGGGCTCACCTGGCCTGGATGGGCAGCAGCAGCCGGTGCCGCATCCCGCAGGGTTTTGGGGCGGTTTTGGGGGATTTGAGGTCTGGGTGAGGCTCAGGACACTCGGAGAAGTTTGGGGTTTCTCGGGGGGTTTTGGGAGGTCCCGGTTCAGTTTTTGGGGTGAATTTGGGGTTTTTTGGGCTCACCTGGCCTGGATGGGCAGCAGCTGGTGCTGCAGCAGCTGGTGCTGCATCTCGTGGGGGCCCCAGGGCGCCTGGGGGGGGCCGTAGGTGGGGCCGGCCCCGCCCCCGCTGTAGGGCAGCTCGTAGCCACTGTGGTAGGGGTCAGTGCCGTGGTCATCCCTGCGGCCAGAGAGGGGACAGTGGTCAGTGAGGGTCAGGGGTCAGTGCCGTGGTCATCCCTGCGGCCAGAGAGGGGACAGTGGTCAGTGAGGGTCAGTGCCGTGGTCATCCCTGCGGCCAGAGAGGGGACAGTGGTCAGTGAGGGTCAGTGCCGTGGTCATCCCTGCGGCCAGAGAGAGGACAGTGGTCAGTGAGGGTCAGGGGTCAGTGCCGTGGTCATCCCTGCGGCCAGAGAGGAGACAGTGGTCAGTGAGGGTCAGGGGTCAGTGCCGTGGTCATCCCTGCGGCCAGAGAGGGGACAGTGGTCAGTGAGGGTCAGGGGTCAGTGCCGTGGTCATCCCTGCGGCCAGAGAGGGGACAGTGGTCAGTGAGGGTCAGGGGTCAGTGCCGTGGTCATCCCTGCGGCCAGAGAGGAGACAGTGGTCAGTGAGGGTCAGTGCCGTGGTCATCCCTGCGGCCAGAGACAGGACAGTGAGGTCCCAGGCCGGCACAGGGGACGGTCACTCCGTGCTCATCTCCGAGAAAAAATCCGGAGGATTTTGGGGCGGATTTGGGTGTGTTTGGGTTGATTTTGGGGGATTTTGGGTCTCTCACCAGTCCTGGCGCAGCCATTTCTGCAGCAGGTTTGGGGTGTGTTTGGGGTGGATTTGGGGGATTTTGGGGCGTGTTTGGGGGATTTGGGGTCTCTCACCAGTCCCGGCGCAGCCGTTTCTGCGGCAGCTTTGGGTTGTGTTTGGGGTGGATTTGGGGGATTTTGGGGTGGATTTGGGGTGATTTTGGGGTGGATTTGTGGAGATTTTGGGGTGTGTTTCGGGTCTCTCACCAGTCCCGGCGCAGCCATTTCTGCAGCAGCTTTGGGGTGATTTTGGGGTGGATTTGGGGTGATTTTGGGGTGGATTTGGGGTGTGTTTGGGGTATGTTTGGGGTGATTTTGGGGTGGGTTTGGGGGATTTGGGGTCTCTCACCAGTCCTGGTGCAGCCGTTTCTGCGGCAGCTTTGGGGTGATTTTGGGGTGTGTTTGGGTTGATTTTGGGGGGTATTTGGGGTGTCTCGCAGCCGTTTCTGCGGCAGGTTTGGGATGTGTTTGGGGTGGATTTGGGGTGATTTTGGGGTGTGTTTGGGTTGATTTTGGGGTGTGTTTGGGGGATTTTGGGGTGTGTTTGGGTTGATTTTGGGGTGGATTTGGGGTGTCTCACCAGTCCCGGCACAGCCGTTTCTGCAGCAGGTTTGGGGTGATTTTGGGGTGGATTTAGGATGATTTTGGGGTGTGTTTGGGGTCTCTCACCAGTCCCGGCGCAGCCGTTTCTGCGGCAGGTTTGGGGTGTGTTTGGGGTATGTTTGGGGGATTTTGGGGTGGATTTGGGGTGTGTTTGGAGTGTGTTTGGGGTGATTTTGGGGTGGATTTGGGGTGTGTTTGGGGTGATTTTGGGGTGTGTTTGGGGTGTGTTTGGGGTCTCTCACCAGTCCCGGCGCAGCCGTTTCTGCGGCGGGCTCAGCTCGTGCCGGGGCGGTGAGAAGCGCTCCCGCCGGGTCCGGTCGTAGTCCCGGTAATCCCGGCTGCGGCGCTCCCGGCCCCGCTCCCAGTCCCTGCGGGGCAAACTGGGATCAACTGGGAGCCAGGGACCCCCCAGGGCCTGGACTGGGATCAACTGGGAGTGAGGAACCCCTCCCAGAGCCTGGACTGGGATTAACTGGGAGTGAGGGATCCCTCCCAGTGCTTGGACTGGGATTAACTGGGAATAAGGAACCCCTCCCAGGGCCTGGACTGGGATTAACTGGGAGTGAGGGAACCCCCAATGCACCCACTCCTTCCCAGTCCAATCCCAGTCCCATCCCAGTGCCCCCCAATCCCATCCCAGTGCCCACCGGTCGCTCCAGTTGTCCCGTCTCCGCTCGTCCCTCTCCCCAGTCCAATCCCAGTCCCATCCCAGTGCCCCCCAGTCCCTCCCAGTCCCATCCCAGTCCCTCCCAGTGCCCCCCAGTCCCATCCCAGTCCCCCCAGTGCCCACCGGTCGATCCAGTCGTCCCGTCTCCGCTCGTCCCTCTCCCCAGTTCCATCCCAGTCTCCCCCAGTCCCATCCCAGTCCCATCCCAGTCCCCCCAGTGCCCACCGGTCGCTCCAGTCGTCCCGTCTCCGCTCGTCCCTCTCCCGGGAGCGCTCGTAGTCGCTGCGCTCCCGCCGGAACTTGTCCCTGCGCCGCCGGTCGTACTCGTCATCGCTGTCCCCCATCGCCGGCTCACGGGGGGGCTCTGGGGAGCACAGAGTGACCGCAGAGTGACCACAGAGTGACCGCACAGTGACCGCACAGTGACCACAGAGTGACCCCCCAGACCCACACAGTGAGCACAGAGTGACCACAGAGTGACCACAGAGTGACCGCAGAGTGACCGCGGAGTGACCGCAGAGTGACCACAGAGTGACCACAGAGTGACCACAGAGTGACCACAGAGTGACTGCAGAGTGACCACAGAGTGACCCCCGAGTGACCGCAGAGTGACCGCAGAGTGACCGCAGAGTGACCGCAGAGTGACCGCAGAGTGACCCCCGAGTGACCGCAGAGTGACCACAGAGTGACCACAGAGTGACCCCCCAGACCCACACAGTGAGCACAGAGTGACCGCAGAGTGACCGCAGAGTGACCACAGAGTGACCCCCGAGTGACCGCAGAGTGACCGCAGAGTGACCCCCGAGTGACCGCAGAGTGACCACACAGTGACCACACAGTGACCGCAGAGTGACCACACAGTGACCACAGAGTGACCGCAGAGTGACCACAGAGTGACCGCAGAGTGACCGCAGAGTGACCGCAGAGTGATAACACAGTGACCCCCGAGTGACCGCAGAGTGACCGCAGAGTGACCACAGAGTGACCGCAGAGTGATAACACAGTGACCCCCGAGTGACCGCAGAGTGACCGCAGAGTGACCGCAGAGTGACCCCCCAGACCCACACAGTGACCGCAGAGTGACCGCAGAGTGACCGCAGAGTGACCACACAGTGACCGCAGAGTGACCGCAGAGTGACCGCAGAGTGACCACAGAGTGATAACACAGTGACCCCGAGTGACCGCAGAGTGACCGCAGAGTGACCACAGAGTGACCACAGAGTGACCCCCGAGTGACCGCAGAGTGACCGCAGAGTGACCACACAGTGACCACAGAGTGACCCCCGAGTAACCGCAGAGTGACCGCAGAGTGACCGCAGAGTGACCGCAGAGTGACCGCAGAGTGACCGCAGAGTGACCGCAGAGTGACCCCCGAGTGACCGCAGAGTGACCGCAGAGTGACCGCAGAGTGACCCCCCAGACCCACACAGTGACCGCAGAGTGACCGCAGAGTGACCGCAGAGTGACCACACAGTGACCGCAGAGTGACCGCAGAGTGACCGCAGAGTGACCGCAGAGTGACCACAGAGTGATAACACAGTGACCCCCGAGTGACCGCAGAGTGACCGCAGAGTGACCACAGAGTGACCACAGAGTGATAACACAGTGACCCCCGAGTGACCGCAGAGTGACCGCAGAGTGACCACAGAGTGACCACAGAGTGACCCCCGAGTGACCGCAGAGTGACCGCAGAGTGACCACACAGTGACCGCAGAGTGACCGCAGAGTGACCGCAGAGTGACCGCAGAGTGATAACACAGTGACCCCCGAGTGACCGCAGAGTGACCCCCGAGTGACCGCAGAGTGACCGCAGAGTGACCCCCGAGTGACCCCGAGTGACCCCCCAGACCCACACAGTGACCACACAGTGACCACAGAGTGACCGCAGAGTGACCACAGAGTGACCACACAGTGACCCCCGAGTGACCACAGAGTGACCGCAGAGTGACCGCAGAGTGACCCCCGAGTGACCCCCCAGACCCACACAGTGACCCCTGGACACCCCCGACCCCCGGAGTGACCACACAGTGACCGCCCCGGACACCCCTGACCCACAGAGTGACCACAGAGTGACCCCCGGACACCCTTGACCCACAGAGTGACCACACAGTGACCGCCCCGGACACCCCTGACCCACAGAGTGACCACAGAGTGACCCTCGGACACCCCCGGACACCCCTGACCCCCGGAGTGACCCCCCGGAGTGACCCTCGGGACACCCCCGACCCACACAGTGACCCCCCAGACCCACAAAGTGACCACCTGGACACTTCTGACCCCCCCAGTGACCACCTGGACCCCCCTGACCCCCCTGACCCCCCAGTGACCCCCCTGACCCCCACAGTGACCACCTGGACCCCCCTGACCCCCAGAATGACCCCCCCAGTGACCACCGGGACCCCCCAAATCCCCGCCCCCTGCCGCCCCCAGCTTCCCGCCCAAAGCCCCCAGACCCCGGGACCCCCTAGCTCCCCCCCCATCCCCCCGGGACCCCCCAGCTCCCCCTCCCATCCCCCCGGGACCCCCCAGCTCCCCCCCCCATCCCCCCGGGACCCCCCAGCTCCCCCTCCCATCCCCCCGGGACCCCCCCAGCTCCCCCTCCCATCCCCCGGGACCCCCAGCTCCCCCTCCCATCCCCCCGGGACCCCC
>NW_026530301.1:42778-75684 GCF_026979565.1 Vidua chalybeata
AACCCAAAACGAACCCAAAACACCCCAAAAGGACCCAAAAACTCCCCAAATCCCCCCCATTGCCCCCAGACTCACGCCGGCAGCCCGCGCCCTCGCTGGGCTCCATGCCGGCCCCGCGGACGCAGCCCAGCGCCGGCGGCTCGGCCCAGCGCCACAAAGAAACACCCAAAAACACCCCAAAATCAACCAAAAACAACCCAAAACAACCCAAAATGAACCCAAAACGAACCCAAAACACCCCAAAAGGACCCAAAAACTCCCCAAATCCCCCCCATTGCCCCCAGACTCACGCCGGCAGCCCGCGCCCTCGCTGGGCTCCATGCCGGACCCGCGGACGCAGCCCAGCGCCGGCGGCTCGGCCCAGCGCCACAAAGAAACACCCAAAAACACCCCAAAACAACACAAAAACAACCCCAAACACCAAAAAAACCACCCCAAAACAACCCAAAACACGCCAAAACCGCCCAGAAACACCCTAAAACAACCCAAAACCAACCTGAAACACCCAAAAACACCCCAGAAACATCCAAAGACACCCCAAAACACCCCAGAAACACCCAAAAACAATTCAACACAAAACATCCTCAAAACACCCCAAAAACACCCCAGAACACTCTAAAAACACCCCAAAAACACCCGAACTCAACCCAAAACACCCCAACACAACCAAAAAACACCCCCAAACCACCCCAAATCCCCTCAAACACCCCCAAATCCCCCCAAACACCCCCAGACTCACGCCGGCAGCCCGCGCCCTCGCTGGGCTCCATGCCGGCCCCGCGGACGCAGCCCAGCGCCGGCGGCTCGGCCCAGCGCCACAAAGAAACACCCAAAAACACCCCAAAATCAACCAAAAACAACCCAAAACAACCCAAAACGAACCCAAAACGAACCCAAAACACCCCAAAAGGACCCAAGAAGTCCCCAAATCCCCCCAAACGCCCCCAGACTCACGCCGGCAGCCCGCGCCCTCGCTGGGCTCCATGCCGGCGGCGCAGACGCAGCCCAGCGCCGGCGGCTCGGCCCAGCGCCCGTCCTCGCGGCAGTACATCAGCGGCACGCCCTCGGCGGCCGGCACGGCGCCCGGCACGCAGGCCCCGGCCACGGGGGCCACCAGCTCGGCGGGCACGGTGGCCGGGAAGCGGGCGAGGCGCGCGGTGGCGGCCGGGCAGCGGCGGAAGAAGAGGCGCACGGAGAGCAGCGCCATGCAGGCGCCCAGGTCCTGGAAGGCCAGGTAGAAGCCGGCGCGGCTCAGCGGGCCCAGCCGCAGCACCTTGCGGTTGACGCGGCCCCGCGGGCCCCCGGCGCCGGCCCCGGGCCAGCGCGCCAGGTGCTCGGCGGCCACCGTGTCCACCTTGACGTAGGGGTTCTCCATCCAGGGCGGCGACGTGGCCGTGGCCGTGTCGGCGTCCGACTCGTGGTAGAACACCGAGAAGGTTTCCTTGCACGCCCGGGCGGCGCCGGGGGCGCGGCGGCGGCGGCGCCGGGCGGGGCCCCGCGGGTGGAACAGGTGCGGAGGGGCGGGGGCGCGCAGGTGGAGGGGGTCGGGTTTGGGGTCGCTGCCGTGGAGATCGGCGGGTTTGGGGTCGTTTCCAGAGAAATTGAGCGGTTTTGGGTCGCTGCCGTGGAGGTCAAAGTGTTCGGGGTCGTCGCCATGGAGATCAAAGTGTTCGGGGTCGTTGCCGTGGAGATCGATGGATTTGGGGTCGTTTCCAGAGAAATGGAGCAATTTGGGGTTGTTGCCATGGAGATCGGCGGGTTTGGGGTCGTTTCCATAGAAATTGAGTGCTTTGGGGTCGTTGCCATGGAGATCAAAGTGTTCGGGGTCGTTGCCATGGAGATCAACAGGTTTGGGGTCATTTCCATGGAGATTGGTGGGTTTGGGGTCGTTGCCATGGAGATCGGCAGATTTGGGGTTGTTGCCATGGAGATTGAGCGGTTTTGGATCGTTTCCATAGAAATGGAGCGATTTGGGGTCGTTGCCATGGAGATCGGCGGGTTTGGGGTCGTTTCCAGAGAAATTGAGCGGTTTTGGGTCGCTGCCGTGGAGGTCAAAGTGTTCGGGGTCGTCGCCATGGAGATCAAAGTGTTCGGGGTCGTTGCCGTGGAGATTGAAGTGTTCGGGGTCGTCGCCATGGAGATCAAAGTGTTCGGGGTCGTTGCCATGGAGATTGAGTGGTTTTGGATCGTTTCCATAGAAATGGAGCGATTTGGGGTCGTTGCCATGGAGATCAAAGTGTTTGGGATCGTTGCCATGGAGATCAGCGGGTTTGGGGTCGTTTCCAGAGAAATTGAGCGGTTTGGGGTCGTCGCCATGGAGATCAAAGTGTTCGGGGTCGTTGCCATGGAGATTGATGGATTTGGGGTAGTTTCCATAGAAATGGAGCGATTTGGGGTCGTTGCCGTGGAGATCGATGGATTTGGGGTCGTTTCCAGAGAAATTGAGCGGTTTGGGGTCGCTGCCGTGGAGATTGAAGTGTTCGGGGTCATTGCCATGCAGATTGAGTGGTTTTGGGTCGTTTCCATAGAAATTGAGTAGTTTGGGGTCGTTGCCATGGAGATCGATGGGTTTGGGGTCATTGCCGTGGAGATCGGCAGATTTGGGGTCGTTTCCATAGAAATTGAGCGCTTTGGGGTCGTTGCCATGGAGATCAAAGTGTTTGGGGTCGTCGCCATGGAGATCAAAGTGTTTGGGGTCGTTGCCATGGAGATCAGCGGGTTTGGGGTCGTTGCCATGGAGATCAGTGGGTTTGAGGTCGTTGCCATAGAAATTGAGCGCTTTGGGGTCGTTGCCATGGAGATCAGGGCACTCGGGATCGTTGCCATGGAGACTGAGGCGTTCGGGGCCGTTGCCACGGAGCTCGAGGTTGCCAAGGGCATCCCGGTTGCCCGGGGGATGCCCGGGGGCGTGTCCAGGCGTGTCCCCAGGCGTGTCCCCGGGCGTGTCCCCAGGTGTGTCCCCAGGTGTGTCCAGAGCCACCCCAGCTGTCCCCCGTGTCCCCCGTGTCCCCCCCGGGCTGTCGCTGTCCGGTGTCCCCCGTGTCCCCCGTGTCCCCCGTGTCCCCCCCGGGCTGTCCGGTGTCCCCCGTGTCCCCCGTGTCCCCCCCGGGCTGTCACTGTCCGGTGTCCCCCGTGTCCCCCGTGTCCCCCCCGGGCTGTCACTGTCCGGTGTCCCCCGTGTCCCCCGTGTCCCCCGTGTCCCCCCCGGGCTGTCCGGTGTCCCCCGTGTCCCCCGTGTCCCCCGTGTCCCCCCCGGGCTGTCGCACGCCATCACGGTGAAGCGGATCTCGGCCAGCACGGTGGTGGCGGCGCCGCGGGGCACCCAGCGCGAGCGGAGCCAGCTGTTCTGGGCGGGGCTCCAGCTGTTCTGGGCGGGGCTCCAGCTGTTCTGGGCGGGGCTCCGGCCGCCGTGAGGGGCGGGGTCCCGGCCGGCCCCGCCCCCGCCCCGCCCCGAGCACACCTCGAAGGTGCGAACGGCCCCGCCCAGCTCCGCGTCCAGCGCGCTCAGCTCCTCCCACTGCCGGACAGACGGACAGACAGGGACAGACAGGGGACAGGGACAGACAGGGACAGACAGGGACAGACAGGGACAGACAGGGACAGACAGGGGGACAGGGACAGGGACAGACAGGGACAGACAGGGACAGACAGGGACAGACAGGGACAGGGACAGACAGGGGACAGACAGGGGGACAGGGACAGACAGGGACAGGGACAGGGACAGACAGGGACAGACAGGGGGACAGGGACAGACAGGGACAGACAGGGACAGGGACAGGGACAGACAGGGGGACAGGGACAGGGACAGACAGGGACAGACAGGGGGACAGGGACAGACAGGGACAGACAGGGACAGGGACAGGGACAGACAGGGACAGGGACAGACAGGGACAGACAGGAACAGGGACAGGGACAGGGACAGGGACAGGGACAGACAGCGACAGGGACAGGGACAGGGACAGACAGGGACAGACAGGGACAGGGACAGGGACAGGGACAGGGACAGACAGCGACAGGGACAGGGACAGGGACAGACAGGGACAGGGACAGACAGGGACAGACAGGAACAGGGACAGGGACAGGGACAGGGACAGACAGCGACAGGGACAGGGACAGGGACAGACAGGGACAGACAGGGACAGGGACAGGGACAGACAGGGGGACAGGGACAGGGACACGGGACACAAGGACATGGAGAGGACAAGGGGTGGGGACACGCAGGGGGTGCGGTGACACGGGGGGGACACGGGGGGACACGGGGGGACAGAGAGGTGAGCGGCGCTGGCCTCCTGTCCCCCCTGTCCCTGCCAGTGTCACCTGTCCCCCATCAGTGTCACCTGTCCCTGTGGGTGTCCCCTGTCCCTGTCAGTGTCCCCTGTCCCTGTCCCTATCAATGTCACCTGTCCCTCCCCGGGCGGGTGTCCCCTGTCCCTGTCCCTGTCAGTGTCCCTGTCCCTGTCTCACCTGTCCCTCCCCGGGCGGGTGTCCCCTGTCCCTGTCCCTGTCCCTGTCCCTGTCCCTGTCAGTGTCACCTGTCCCTGTCCCTGTCCCCACCTGTCCCTCCCCGGGCGGGTGTCACCTGTCCCTGTCAGTGTCACCTGTCCCTGTCCCTGTCCCCACCTGTCCCTCCCCGGGCGGGTGCACCGTCCAGCGCAGCTCGCTCGTCTCCAGCCGCGTGTCCAGCAGCGTCTCTGGGGGGGCGGGGGGGTCAGGCCGGGGGGACCCCCCGGGACCCCAAATTCCAACAGAGACCCCAAACACACCCCAAAAAAACCAAACCCGCCCCCAAAACCCCAAACACACCCCAAAAACACCAAATACACCCCCAAAACCCCAAACACACCCCAAAAAACCAAATCCATCCCCAAAACCCCAAACACACCCCAAAAACACCAAACCCGCCCCCAAAACCCCAAACACACCCCAATAACCCCAAATACACCCCCAAAACCCCAAACACACCCCCAAAAAACCAAATCCATCCCCAAAACCCCAAATACACCCCAAAAAAACCAAACACACCCCCAAAAAACCAAATCCATCCCCAAAACCCCAAATTCACCCCCAAAACCCCAAATCCACCCTAAAAAACCCAAATCTGACACAAGAGACCCCAAATCCACCCCAAAAGCCGAAATACACCCCAAAAACACCAAACACACCCCAAAAACCCCAAATCCACCCCCAAAACCCCAAATACACCCCAAAACCACCAAATTCACCCCAAAAACCCCAAATCCCAACTCAAAAACACCAAATACATCCCCAAACCGCCAAATTCATCCCAAAACCACCGAATTCACCCCCAAAAACACCAAATACACCCCAAACCCCCCAAATTCCAACAGAGACCCCAAATCCACCCCAAAAAACCCAGATCCCCCCCTGGGACCCTGAATTTCACCCCTGGGACCCCAAATCCCCCCCCCGGGACCCCAACCCCCCCAAGAGACCCAAAATCCGCCACCCAAAACCCCAAATCCACCCCAAAAACACCAAATATACCCCAAAACCCCAAATCTGACACAAGAGACCCCAAATCCACCCCAAAACCCCCAAATCCCATCCCAAAAAACCCAAATTCACCCCAAATACCCCAAAATCCGACACAGAGACCCCAAATCCCCCCTCGGGACCCCAAATTCCATCCCAGAGACCTCAAACCACCCCAGAGACCCCAAATCCACCCCAAAACCCCAAATCCACCCCAAAACCCCAAATCCCATCCCAAAACCCCCAAATCCACCCCAAAACCCCCAAATCCACACAGAGACCCCAAATCCCCCCCCAGAGACCCCAAATCCACCCCAGAGACCCCAAATCCACCCCAAAAAACCCAAATTCCATCCCCAAAACCCCAAATCCGCCCCAGAGACCCCAAATCCATCCCAAAAACCCCAAATCCACCCCAAAAAACCCCAAATTCCATCCCCAAAAACCCCAAATCCACCCCAGAGACCCCAAATCCATCCCAAAAACCCCAAATCCACCCCAGAGACCCCAAATCCCATCCCAAAAACCCCAAATCCACCCCAAAAAAACCCAAATTCCATCCCCAAAAACCCCAAATCCACCCCAGAGACCCCAAATCCACCCCAAAAAACCCAAATTCCATCCCCAAAACCCCAAATCCGCCCCAGAGACCCCAAATCCATCCCAAAAACCCAAATCCACCCCAAAAAAAACCCAAATTCCATCCCCAAAAACCCCAAATCCACCCCAGAGACCCCAAATCCATCCCAAAAACCCCAAATCCACCCCAAAAAACCCAAATTCCATCCCCAAAAACCCCAAATCCACCCCAGAGACCCCAAATCCCGGGGGTCCCGGGGGGTATTTGGGGTCACTCACCCTCCTCCGCCAGCCCCAGGGGGACCCAGAGCCACAAGAGCCAGAGCCCCATGGCCGGGGGTCCCCAAAATCCGGGGGGGTCCCCAAATCCGGGGGGGTCCCCAAAATCCGGGGGGGTCCCAAAATCCGAGAGGATCCCAAAAAATCCAGGGGAGAATCCCAAAAATCTGGAGAGGATCCCCAAAAAATCCGGGGGGGGGAGAGATTAAAAAAATCCGGAGGGGGGTCCCAAAAATCCGGGAGGGGTCCCAAAATCCGGGGGGGGTCCTAAAATCCAGAGAGGGAATCCCAAAAATCTGGAGAGGATCCCAAAAATCCCGGGGGGGGGTCCCAAAAATCCGGGGGGGTCCCCAAAATCCGGGGGGGAATCCCAAAAATCTGGAGAGGATCCCAAAATCCCGGGGGGGGGGTCCTAAAAAATCCGGGGGGGGTCCCAAAAATCCAGGAGGTCCCAAAAAATCCGGGAGGGTCCCAAAAATCCGGGGGGGTCCCAAAAATCCGGGGGGGTCCCAAAAATCCGGGAGGGTCCCAAAAAATCCGGGAGCGTCCCCAAAAACTCCTCGGGGGGTGGGGGGGGGGGGTCCCAAAAACTCCTCAGCGTCCCAAAAATCCGGGGGGGGGTCCCCAAAATCCCCTCGGGGGGTCCCCAAAATCCCCTCGGGGGGGTCCCCAAGCGCCCCGGGGGGTCCCGGCGCCGTTTTTGGGGCGATTCGGGCGCGTTTGGGGCCGCCCCTCCCCCCCCGGGGGTCGCGGGGGTCGCGGGGGGGGAGGGGCGGGGCCCCCCCCCACAGGAAAGGAGCCTTTGTTCGGCACTTCCAGGGAGGGGCACTGGGGGAACTGGGAGGGAACTGGGAGGGACTGGGGGGGACTGGGAGGGACTGGGGGGGAACTGGGAGGGAACTGGGAGGGACTGGGAGGGACTGGGGGGGACTGGGAGAGGGGAGGGGGGCGCTGGGGGGGCCTGGAATGGAACTGGGGGGAACTGGGGGGAACTGGGGGGGACTGGGAGGGAACTGGGGGGTCTAAAATGGGACTGGGAGGGAACTGGGAGGGAACTGGGGGGAACTGGGGGGGGTCTAAATAGAACTGGGGGGAACTGGGAGAGACTGGGAGAGACTGGGAGCATTGGGGGGGGGCCCTAAAATGGGACTGGGAGGGACTGGGAGAGGGGAGGGGGCGCTGGGGGGGCCTGGAATGGAACTGGGAGGGAACTGGGAGGAACTGGGAGGGAACTGGGAGGGAACTGGGAGGGAACTGGGAGGGAACTGGGGGGTCTAAAATGGGACTGGGAGGGAACTGGGAGAGACTGGGAGGAACTGGGAGGAACTGGGAGGGAACTGGGAGAGACTGGAATGGAACTGGGAGAGACTGGGGGGGACTGGGAGAGACTGGGAGGAACTGGGAGGAACTGGGAGGAACTGGGAGCGGGGAGGGGGGCACTGGAGGGGGCTCGAATGGAGCTGGGGGGAACTGGGAGAGACTGGGGGAGACTGGGAGCATTGGGGGGGGGGGCCCTAAAATGGGACTGGGAGGGAACTGGGGGGAACTGGGGGCAACTGGGAGAGGGGAGGGGGCGCTGGGGGGCCCTGGAATGGAACTGGGGGAGACTGGGGGGGACTGGGAGAGACTGGGAGGGAACTGGGGGGAACTGGGGGGAACTGGGGGGGCACTGGGGGAACTGGGAGGGAACTGGGAGAGACTGGGAGAGACTGGGAGGCACTGGGAGCATTGGGGGGGGGGCCTAAAATGGGACTGGGAGGGAACTGGGAGGGAACTGGGAGAACTGGGAGAGGGGAGGGGGTGGTGGGGGGCCCTGGAATGGAACTGGGGGAGACTGGGGGGGACTGGGAGAGACTGGGAGGGAACTGGGGGGAACTGGGGGGAACTGGGGGGGACTGGGAGGGAACTGGGGGGGACTGGGGGGAACTGGGGGGAACTGGGGGGAACTGGGGGGGACTGGGAGAGACTGGGAGGGAACTGGGGGGGACTGGGGGGAACTGGGGGGAACTGGGGGGAACTGGGGGGGACTGGGAGGGAACTGGGGGGGACTGGGGGGGAACTGGGGGGAACTGGGGGGGACTGGGAGAGACTGGGAGGGAACTGGGAGGAACTGGGGGGGACTGGGGGGAACTGGGGGGAACTGGGGGGGACTGGGAGGGAACTGGGGGGGGACTGGGGGGGAACTGGGGGGGACTGGGGGGAACTGGGGGGAACTGGGGGGAACTGGGGGGGACTGGGAGGGAACTGGGGGGGACTGGGAGAGACTGGGGGAGGGAGAAAGGGGCACTGGGAGGAACTGGGAGGAACTGGGGGGAACTGGGGGGAACTGGGGGGGACTGGGAGAGACTGGGAGGCACTGGGAGCATTGGGGGGGGGGGCCTAAAATGGGACTGGGAGGGAACTGGGAGGGAACTGGGAGAACTGGGAGAACTGGGAGAGGGGAGGGGGCGCTGGGGGGCCCTGGAATGGAACTGGGGGAGACTGGGGGGGACTGGGAGAGACTGGGAGGGAACTGGGGGGAACTGGGGGGGACTGGGAGGGAACTGGGAGAGACTGGGAGGGAACTGGGGGGAACTGGGGGGAACTGGGGGGACTGGGAGGGAACTGGGGGGAACTGGGGGGAACTGGGAGGGAACTGGGGGGAACTGGGGGGGACTGGGAGGGAACTGGGGGAACTGGGGGGGACTGGGAGGGAGTGGGAGGGAACTGGGGGGAACTGGGGGGAACTGGGGGGGACTGGGGGGGACTGGGAGAGACTGGGAGGGAACTGGGGGGTCTAAAATGGGACTGGGAGGAACTGGGAGGGCGATGGGGGAACTGGGGGCACCGGGAGAGAACTGGGGGGGGCTGAAATGGGACTGGGATAAAACTGGGGGGAACTGGGAGGGACTGGGAGAGACTGGGAGCACTGGGAGGGACTGGGAGGAGCCGGTGCCAAGGACCAGTACAGACCAGTACAAACCAGTACAAACCAGTACAAACCAGTACAGACCAGTACAAACCAGTACAAACCAGTACAGACCAGCACAGACCAGTACAGACCAGCACAGACCAGTACAAACCAGTACAGACCAGTACAGACCAGTACAAACCAGTACAAACCAGTACAGACCAGCACAGACCAGTACAGACCAGCACAGACCAGTACAAACCAGTACAGACCAGCACAGACCAGTACAACCAGTACAAACCAGTACAGACCAGTACAAACCAGCACGGGCCTTCACAGACCAGTACAGACCAGTACAAACCAGTACAGACCAGTACAGACCAGTACAGACCAGTACAGACCAGCACAGACCAGTACAAACCAGTACAGACCATTATGAGACCAGTGAAACACCAGTGCAAACCAGTTTGGGCCCATGCAGACCAGTAAAGGACCAGTACAAACCAGTTACAGAGAATTCCCAGTGTTCTGGGGGGCACTGGGAGCACTGGGAGCACTGGGAGCACTGGGAGGGCACTGGGAGCACTGGGAGGGCACTGGGAGCACTGGGAGCACTGGGAGCACTGGGAGGGCACTGGGAGCACTGGGAGCACTGGGAGGGCACTGGGAGCACTGGGAGGGCACTGGGAGGGCACTGGGAGCACTGGGAGCACTGGGAGGGCACTGGGAGGGCACTGGGAGCACTGGGAGGGCACTGGGAGCACTGGGAGGGCACTGGGAGGGCACTGGGAGCACTGGGAGGGCACTGGGAGGGCACTGGGAGCACTGGGAGCACTGGGAGGGCACTGGGAGGGCACTGGGAGCACTGGGAGGGCACTGGGAGCACTGGGAGGGCACTGGGAGGGCACTGGGAGCACTGGGAGGGCACTGGGAGCACTGGGAGCACTGGGGGGGCAGCACTGGCAAAATGGCGGCGCCCAGCGCGGCCTCAGGAGCCGCTCTGCGCCTGCGCGGGAGCCCGGCGAGACAAAATGGCGGCCGCCGCCGCCGTCACGTGACGCGCGCGGAGAAGATGGCGGCGCCCGCGGGAAGGGGGCGGGTCCCGCGCCCGCGCGCGCGGGAGCGGCGGCCAATGGGAGGGCGGCGGAGGCGGAGGCCGCGCAGGCGCAGCGGAGCGCGAGTTCCCGCCGGGACCATAGAGAGGAGCGCGGCCAGAGCGGCCCCCGCCGGCCCCGGCCCGCCCCGAGCGCCCCGAGCGGCCCCGGCGCTTCCTCCGCGCCGCTCCCGCCGCCGAGGCCGCGGGTAAAGCCCCGGGCGGGCTCGGGCGGCTCGGTCCTCCCGCGCATGCCCGGAGCGGCCGCCGCCGCTTCCCCCTTGCGCCCCCCCCCCCGCCCACCCCGGCTCGTTCCGGCGCGCCGCCATTTCGGCGGCGTCACTTCCGGCCGGCGCGGGACCGGAAGCGAGCGGGGCAGCGGCGCGCGGGGCCGGGACCGCGCGTGCAGGTCCGGAGGGGCGGGGGGGGGGGTGTCCCGGCGTGACGTCACGGAGGGGAGGCGTGACGTCACCGGGGGCTGTGGGGGGGGCTTTGGCGGGGGGGGGTCGAGGGGGGGGGGGAGGGTCGGGGCCTGGGGAGGCCGCAAAGCATCTCGGGATGGCGGCCGTGAGGGGCTTCGGGGGTCCCGGGGGGGATGGGAGGGGGAGCTGGGGGGTCCCGGGGGGATGGGAGGGGGAGCTGGGGGATCCCGGGGGGATGGGGGGGAGCTGGGGGGTCCCGGGGGGATGGGGGGGGAGCTGGGGGGTCCCGGGGGGATGGGAGGGGGAGCTGGGGGGTCCCGGGGGGATGGGAGGGGGAGCTGGGGGGTCCCGGGGGGATGGAGGGGGAGCTGGGGGGTCCCGGGGGGATGGGGGGGGAGCTGGGGGGTCCCGGGGGGATGGGAGGGGAGCTGGGGGGTCCCGGGGTCTGGGGGCTTTGGGCGGAAGCTGGGGGCGGCAGGGGCGGGGATTTGGGGGGTCCCGGTGGTCACTGGGGGGGTCATTCTGGGGGTCAGGGGGGTCCAGGTGGTCACTCTGTGGGTCAGGGGGTCACTGGGGGGGTCAGGGGGGTCAGGGGGGTCCAGGTGGTCACTGGGGGGGTCAGAAGTGTCCAGGTGGTCACTTTGTGGGTCTGGGGGGTCACTGTGTGGGTCGGGGGTGTCCCGAGGGTCACTCCGGGGGGTCACTCCGGGGGTCAGGGGTGTCCGGGGGTGTCCGAGGGTCACTCTGTGGTCACTCTGTGGGTCAGGGGTGTCCGGGGCGGTCACTGTGTGGTCACTCTGTGGGTCAAGGGTGTCCGGGGGTCACTCTGTGGTCACTCTGTGGGTCAGGGGTGTCCGGGGCGGTCACTGTGTGGTCACTCCGGGGGTCGGGGGTGTCCAGGGGTCACTGTGTGGGTCTGGGGGGTCACTCGGGGGTCACTCTGCGGTCACTCTGCGGTCACTCTGCGGTCACTCTGTGGTCACTCTGCGGTCACTCTGCGGTCACTCGGGGGTCACTGTGTGGTCACTCTGTGGTCACTCTGTGGTCACTCTGTGGTCACTCTGCGGTCACTCTGTGGTCACTGTGTGGTCACTGTGTGGGTCTGGGGGGTCACTCGGGGGTCACTCGGGGGTCACTCTGCGGTCACTCGGGGGTCACTCTGCGGTCACTCGGGGGTCACTGTGTTATCACTCTGCGGTCACTCTGCGGTCACTCTGCGGTCACTCTGCGGTCACTGTGTGGTCACTCTGCGGTCACTCTGCGGTCACTCGGGGGTCACTCTGTGGTCACTCTGCGGTCACTCTGCGGTCACTCGGGGGTCACTGTGTTATCACTCTGCGGTCACTCTGCGGTCACTCTGCGGTCACTCTGCGGTCACTCTGCGGTCACTGTGTGGTCACTCTGCGGTCACTCTGCGGTCACTCTGCGGTCACTGTGTGGGTCTGGGGGGTCACTCTGCGGTCACTCTGCGGTCACTCTGCGGTCACTGTGTGGGTCTGGGGGGTCACTCTGCGGTCACTCTGCGGTCACTCTGCGGTCACTCGGGGGTCACTGTGTTATCACTCTGCGGTCACTCTGTGGTCACTCTGCGGTCACTCTGCGGTCACTCGGGGGTCACTGTGTTATCACTCTGCGGTCACTCTGCGGTCACTCTGCGGTCACTCTGCGGTCACTCTGTGGTCACTCTGCGGTCACTCTGTGGTCACTGTGTGGTCACTCTGCGGTCACTCTGTGGTCACTGTGTGGTCACTCTGCGGTCACTCGGGGGTCACTCTGCGGTCACTCTGCGGTCACTCTGCGGTCACTCGGGGGTCACTCTGTGGTCACTCTGCGGTCACTCTGCGGTCACTCTGTGCTCACTGTGTGGGTCTGGGGGGTCACTCTGTGGTCACTCTGTGGTCACTCTGCGGTCACTCGGGGGTCACTCTGCGGTCACTCTGCGGTCACTCTGTGGTCACTGTGCGGTCACTCTGCGGTCACTCGGGGGTCACTCTGCGGTCACTCTGTGGTCACTCTGCAGTCACTCTGTGGTCACTGTGTGGTCACTCTGTGGTCACTCTGTGGTCACTCTGTGGTCACTCTGCGGTCACTCTGCGGTCACTCCGCGGTCACTCTGCGGTCACTCTGTGGTCACTCTGTGGTCACTCTGTGCTCACTGTGTGGGTCTGGGGGGTCACTCTGTGGTCACTGTGCGGTCACTCTGCGGTCACTCTGTGGTCACTGTGCGGTCACTGTGCGGTCACTCTGTGGTCACTCTGTGGTCACTGTGCGGTCACTGTGCGGTCACTCTGTGGTCACTCTGCGGTCACTCTGTGCTCCCCAGAGCCCCCCCGTGAGCCGGCGATGGGGGACAGCGATGACGAGTACGACCGGCGGCGCAGGGACAAGTTCCGGCGGGAGCGCAGCGACTACGAGCGCTCCCGGGAGAGGGACGAGCGGAGACGGGACGACTGGAGCGACCGGTGGGCACTGGGGGGACTGGGAGGGACTGGGATGGGACTGGGAGGGACTGGGAGGGGACTGGGAGGGACTGGGAGGGGACTGGAGGGGACTGGGAGGACTGGGGGGCACTGGGATGGGACTGGGAGGGACTGGGGGGCACTGGGATGGGACTGGGATGGAACTGGGGAGAGGGACGAGCTGAGACGGGACGACTGGATCGACCGGTGGGCACTGGGGGGACTGGGATGGGACTGGGGGGCACTGGGAGGGACTGGGGGGCACTGGGAGGGACTGGGATGGGACTGGGGAGAGGGACGAGCGGAGACGGGACGACTGGAGCGACCGGTGGGCACTGTGAGGGACTGGGGGGCACTGGGATGGGACTGGGATTGGACTGGGAAGGAGTGGGTGCATTGGGGGTTCCCTCACTCCCAGTTAATCCCAGTCCAGGCCCTGGGAGGGATCCCTCACTCCCAGTTAATCCCAGTCCAAGCACTGGGAGGGATCCCTCACTCCCAGTTAATCCCAGTCCAAGCACTGGGAGGGATTCCTCACTCCCAGTTGATCCCAGTCCAAGCACTGGGAGGGGTTCTTCACTCCCAGTTAATCCCAGTCCAAGCACTGGGAGGGATCCCTCATTCCCAGTTGATCCCAGTCCAGGCCCTGCGGGGTCCCTGGCTCCCAGTTGATCCCAGTCCAGGCCCTGCGTGGGGTCCCTCATTCCGAGTTAATCCCAGTCCAGGCTCTGGGAGGGATCCCTCATTCCCAGTTGATCCCAGTCCAGGCCCTGGGAGGGATCCCTCATTCCCAGTTGATCCCAGTCCAGGCCCTGGGAGGGATCCCTCATTCCCAGTTAATCCCAGTCCAGGCCCTGGGAGGGATCCCTCATTCTCAGTTGATCCCAGTCCAGGCCCTGGGAGGGATCCCTCATTCCCAGTTAATCCCAGTCCAGGCCCTGGGAGGGATCCCTCATTCCCAGTTAATCCCAGTCCAGGCCCTGGGAGGGATCCCTCATTCTCAGTTGATCCCAGTCCAAGCACTGGGAGGGGTTCCTCACTCCCAGTTGATCCCAGTCCAAGCACTGGGAGGGGTTCCTCACTCCCAGTTGATCCCAGTCCAAGCACTGGGAGGGGTTCCTCACTCCCAGTTGATCCCAGTCCAAGCACTGGGAGGGGTTCCTCACTCCCAGTTGATCCCAGTCCAGGCCCTGGGGGGTCCCTGGCTCCCAGTTGATCCCAGTTTGCCCCGCAGGGACTGGGAGCGGGGCCGGGAGCGCCGCAGCCGGGATTACCGGGACTACGACCGGACCCGGCGGGAGCGCTTCTCACCGCCCCGGCACGAGCTGAGCCCGCCGCAGAAACGGCTGCGCCGGGACTGGTGAGAGACCCCAAACACACCCCAAACACACCCCAAAATCATCCTAAACCACCCCAAATCCCCCAAATCCACCCCAAAATCAACCCAAATCCACCCCAAACCTGCCGCAGAAACGGCTGCGCCGGGACTGGTGAGAGACCCCAAACACACCCCAAACACACCCCAAATCCACCCCAAAATCCCCCAAACACACCCCAAACACACCCCAAACCTGCCGCAGAAACGGCTGCGCCGGGACTGGTGAGAGACCCCAAATCCACCCCAAAATCATCCTAAATCCACCCCAAAATCACCCCAAACCTGCTGCAGAAACGGCTGTGCCGGGACTGGTGAGACACCCCAAATCCACCCCAAAATCAACCCAAACACACCCCAAAATCCCCCAAACACACCCCAAACACACCCCAAACGCACCCCAAACCTGCTGCAGAAACGGCTGCACCGGGACTGGTGAGAGACCCCAAATCCACCCCAAAATCAACCCAAACACACCCCAAAATCACCCCAAATCCACCCCAAACACACCCCAAACCTGCCGCAGAAACGGCTGCGAGACACCCCAAATACCCCCCAAAATCAACCCAAACACACCCCAAAATCACCCCAAAGCTGCCGCAGAAACGGCTGCACCAGGACTGGTGAGAGACCCCAAATCCCCCAAACCCACCCCAAAATCACCCCAAATCCACCCCAAAATCACCCCAAAGCTGCTGCAGAAATGGCTGCGCCGGGACTGGTGAGAGACCCGAAACACACCCCAAAATCTCCACAAATCCACCCCAAAATCCCCCAAATCCACCCCAAACACAACCCAAAGCTGCCGCAGAAACGGCTGCGCCGGGACTGGTGAGAGACCCCAAATCCCCCAAACCCACCCCAAAATCCCCCAAATCCACCCCAAACACACCCCAAACCTGCTGCAGAAATGGCTGCGCCAGGACTGGTGAGACACCCCAAACACACCCCAAACACACCCCAAACACACCCCAAATCTACTCCAAAATCCCCCAAATCCACCCCAAACACACCCCAAACCTGCTGCAGAAATGGCTGCGCCGGGACTGGTGAGAGACCCAAAATCCCCCAAAATCAACCCAAACACACCCAAATCCGCCCCAAAATCCTCCGGATTTTTTCTCGGAGATGAGCACGGAGTGACCGTCCCCTGTGCCGGCCTGGGACCTCACTGTCCTGTCTCTGGCCGCAGGGATGACCACGGCACTGACCCTCACTGACCACTGTCCCCTCTCTGGCCGCAGGGATTACCACGGCACTGACCCCTGACCCTCACTGACCACTGTCCCCTCTCTGGCCGCAGGGATGACCACGGCACTGACCCCTGACCCTCACTGACCACTGTCCCCTCTCTGGCCGCAGGGATGACCACGGCACTGACCCCTGACCCTCACTGACCACTGTCCCCTCTCTGGCCGCAGGGATGACCACGGCACTGACCCCTGACCCTCACTGACCACTGTCTCCTCTCTGGCCGCAGGGATGACCACGGCACTGACCCCTGACCCTCACTGACCACTGTCCTCTCTCTGGCCGCAGGGATGACCACGGCACTGACCCTCACTGACCACTGTCTCCTCTCTGGCCGCAGGGATGACCACGGCACTGACCCCTGACCCTCACTGACCACTGTCCCCTCTCTGGCCGCAGGGATGACCACGGCACTGACCCCTGACCCTCACTGACCACTGTCCCCTCTCTGGCCGCAGGGATGACCACGGCACTGACCCCTGACCCTCACTGACCACTGTCCCCTCTCTGGCCGCAGGGATGACCACGGCACTGACCCCTGACCCTCACTGACCACTGTCCCCTCTCTGGCCGCAGGGATGACCACGGCACTGACCCTCACTGACCACTGTCCCCTCTCTGGCCGCAGGGATGACCACGGCACTGACCCCTGACCCTCACTGACCACTGTCCCCTCTCTGGCCGCAGGGATGACCACGGCACTGACCCTCACTGACCACTGTCCCCTCTCTGGCCGCAGGGATGACCACGGCACTGACCCCTGACCCTCACTGACCACTGTCCCCTCTCTGGCCGCAGGGATGACCACGGCACTGACCCCTGACCCTCACTGACCACTGTCCCCTCTCTGGCCGCAGGGATGACCACGGCACTGACCCCTGACCCTCACTGACCACTGTCCCCTCTCTGGCCGCAGGGATGACCACGGCACTGACCCCTACCACAGTGGCTACGAGCTGCCCTACAGCGGGGGCGGGGCCGGCCCCACCTACGGCCCCCCCCAGGCGCCCTGGGGCCCCCACGAGATGCAGCACCAGCTGCTGCAGCACCAGCTGCTGCCCATCCAGGCCAGGTGAGCCCAAAAAACCCCAAATTCACCCCAAAAACTGAACCGGGACCTCCCAAAACCCCCCGAGAAACCCCAAACTTCTCCGAGTGTCCTGAGCCTCACCCAGACCTCAAATCCCCCAAAACCGCCCCAAAACCCTGCGGGATGCGGCACCGGCTGCTGCTGCTCATCCAGGCCAGGTGAGCCCAAAAAACCCCAAATTCACCCCAAAAAACTGAGCCGGGACCCCCCAAAACCCCCTGAGAAACCCCAAAGCTCTCCGAGTGTCCTGAGCCCCCCCAGACCCCAAAACTGCCCCAAACTGCCCCAAAACCCTGCGGGATGCGGCACCGGCTGCTGCTGCACATCCAGGCCAGGTGAGCCCAAAAAACCCCAAATTCACCCCAAAAGCTGAGCCGGGACCCCCCAAAACCCCAACAAAAACCTTAAATTTTTCTGAGCTTCCTGAGCTCCCCAGAGCCCCCGATATTGGTCCCAAACCCCTGACATTGATCCCAAAGCCCCGATACCAATCCTAAGTCCCTGATATTGATCCCAAATCCCCCGGTATCGACCCCAAACCCCCGATAGCGCCCCCAAACCCCGATAGTGCCCCTAAATCCCCCGATATCGACCTCAAATCCCCGATATCGACCCCAAACCCCCGATATCGACCCCAAACCCCCCGATAGTGCCCCCAAACCCCTGATATCGCCCCCAAACCCCTGATATCGACCCCAAATCCCCCGATATCGACCCCAAACCCCCCGATATGGACCCCCAAACCCCCCGATATCGACCCCAAACCCCCCGATATCGACCCCAAACCCCCGATATCGACCCCAAACCCCCTGATAGTGCCCCCAAACCCCTGATATTGACCTCAAACCCCCGATATTGACCCCCAAACCCCTGATATCCACCCCAAACCCCCGATATCGACCCCAAACCCCTGATATTGACCCCAAACCCCCCATATCGCCCCCAAACCCCCCCATATCGCCCCCAAACCCCTCGATATCGACCCCAAATCCCCCGATATCAACCCCCAAACCCCTCGATATCGACCCCAAACCCCCGATATCGACCCCAAACCCCGCGATATCGACCCCAAACCCCCGATATCGACCCCAAACCCCCGATATCGACCCCAAACCCCCGATATCGACCCCAAACCCCCGATATCGACCCCAAACCCCCGATATTGACCCCAAACCCCTGATAGCGCCCCCAAACGCCCGATATCAACCCCAAACCCCCGATATCGACCCCAAATCCCCCGATAGTCCCCCCAAACCCCTGATATTGACCCCAAACCCCCTGATAGCGCCCCCAAACCCCCGATATCCACCCCAAATCCCCCGATATCGACCCCAAACCCCCGATATCGACCCCAAATCCCCCGATATCGACCCCAAACCCCCCGATATCGACCCCAAGCCCCCCGATAGTGCCCCCAAACCCCCCGATCTCGCCCCCCAGGCTGGGCACCATCGCCGAGGTGGACCTGGGCATGGCGCCGCCGGTGATGAAGAGCTTCAAGGAGTTCCTGCTGTCGCTGGACGACGCCGTGGACGAGACGGAGGCGGTGAAGCGCTACAACGACTACAAGCTGGACTTCCGCCGGCAGCAGCTGCAGGAGTTCTTCCTGGCCCACAAGGACGAGGAGTGGTACGTGCGCCCCCAGACGGGGGGGTGAAAAATGGGGGTGTTTCCAAAAAAAATGGGGGTTTTGGTGAAAAAATGGGGGTTTTTCAGAAAAAAAATGGGGGTGTTGGTGAAAAAAATGGGGGTTTTGGTGAAAAAATGGTTTTTTTTCCGAAAAGAAATGGGGGTGTGGGTAAGAAAATGGGGGTTTTTCCGAGAAAAAATGGGGGTGTTGGTAAAAAAATGGGGTTTTTTCCGCAAAAAAATGTTTATTTTTCCAAAAAAAAATGGGGGTGTTGGTAAAAAAATGGGTTTTTTTCTGAGAAAAACCAGGGGTGTCGGTGAGAGTGTTGCTGAAAAATGGGGGTTTTGGTAAGGAAATGGGTGTTTTTCCAAAAAACAATGGGGGTGTTATTTAAAAAAAATGGGGGTTTTGGTAAAGAAATGGGTTTTTTTCAAAAAAAAAAAGGGGGTGTTGGTGAAAAAATGGGTTTTTTTCTGAGAAAAACCAGGGGTGTCGGTGAGAGTGTTGCTGAAAAATGGGGGTGTTGTTTAAAAAGAATGGGGGTTTTGGTAAAAGAATGTTTTTTTTTTTCTAAAATAATCGGGGGTGTTGGTAAAAAAATGGGGGTTTAGGTCAAGAAATGGGTTTTTTCCAAAAAAAAATGGGGGTGTGGGTAAGAAAATGGGGGTGTTGGTGAAAAAATGGGTTTTTTCCAAAAAAAAATGGGGGTGTTGGTAAAAAAATGGGGGTTTTGGTAAAAACATGGGTTTTTTTCAAAAAAAAATGGGGGTGTTGGTAAAAATATGGGGGTTTTGGTAAAAGAATGGGGGTTTTTCAAAAAAAAAAATGGGGGTGTTGGTAAGGAAATGGGTTTTTTTCCAAAAATAAATCGGGGTGTTGGTGAAAAAATGGGGGTTTTTCTGAGAAAAACCGGGGGTGTCGGTGAGAGTGTTGCTGAAAAATGGGGGTTTTGGTAAGGAAATGGGTGTTTTTCCAAAAAAAAATGGGGGTGTTGTTTAAAAAAAAATGGGGGTTTTGGTAAAGAAATGGGTTTTTTTCAAAAAAAAAATGGGGGTTTAGGTCAAGAAACGGGTTTTTTCCAAAAAAAAAATGGGGGTGTTGGTGAAAAAATGGGTTTTTTTCTGAGAAAAACCAGGGGTGTCGGTGAGAGTGTTGCTGAAAAATGGGGGTGCTGTTTAAAAAAAATGAGGATTTTGGTAAAGAAATGGGTTTTTTTCCAAAAAAAATGGGGGTGTTGGTGAAAAAAAATGGGGATGGTGCATAAAAAAAAAAAGGGTATTGCCAAAAAATGGGGATATTGGCAGTAAAACAGCGTCCCCAAAAAAGGCCTGTTCCCAGAGGCGTGGTGTATTCCCAAAAAAGCAGCGTATTCCCAAAAAGTGGCATCTCAGAGAAGCAGTGTATTCCCAAAAAAAGGGTGTATTGCCAGAAAAAGGTTATTTTCACAAAAAAATGGTATTTTCCTAGAAAAAAAGCCTCCCAAAAATGGGGTGGTAAACCCAGGAAAACTGGTTCGCCCCCAAAAAGATGCTGCAGTCCCAAAAATAATTAGAATCCGAAAAAAAAATTGATATTAAGGGGAAAAGTGGTGCTGTAGGAATGAGTTTGTGCCTCAAAAGAAAAGGAGTTGGGGTCTGAGGAAGGTTGGGATCCAAAAATAAAAATTTGGGGGTTCAGAGAAAAAGTGGAAATCCAGAAAAAATACTGCATTCCCCTCAAAAGCACGGGCTGGGAAAAAAATCTGCGTGCGAAAAAATTGAGATAAAAAATGAAATTTTGGTACGTCTAATGGAAAATTTTCCAGCTTTAAGGGGGATTGTTTCTCTTGTAAATGATTTTTTACGCAGAAAAAATCGTGATTTAAAGCACGGTTGTGTTTTAGAAATGGTGCTGTTCCAAAAAAGTGCGCCCAAAACCAAACCTGAAACCACAAAAAATTGCATCCTGGAAAAGCTCTGTGCATCCCCCTGAAAAATGGGGCAAAAACCCCAAAAAAATCCCTGCTTGAAAAAAGAAAAAAAAAAATTCCAAAATGGATTTGTGGATTTCCAAAGGAATCTTTGCACCCCAAAATCCTTCTGCTCCCCCCCCCAAAAAAAAAAACCCCAATCCTACACCCAGAAAAAACCACCCCGGACCCCAAAAATCCTCCCCAAACCCACTCGAGGGGAGAGTCCCACCCTGGCCCCGTGGGGTCTCTGGGGTGGGGATTTGGGGTGGATTTGGGGTGGATTTTTGGGGTCTCTGGAGGTTTAACACTTCCCTTCTTTATTTGGGGTGGATTTTGGGGTGGATTTTGGGGGTCTCTGCAGGTTTAACGCTTCCCTTCTTTATTTGGGGTGGATTTTGGGGTGGATTTTGGGGGTCTCTGCAGGTTTAACGCTTCCCTTCTTTATTTGGGGTGGATTTTGGGGTGGATTTTTGGGGTCTCTGCAGGTTTAACGCTTCCCAGCACCCTCGGGGCTGGGTCTGGGGTGGATTTTGGGGTGGATTTTTGGGGTCTCTGCAGGTTTAACGCTTCCCAGCACCCTCGGGGCTGGGTCTGGGGTGGATTTTGGGGTGGATTTTTTGGGGTCTCTGCAGGTTTAACGCTTCCCTTCTCTCCCAGCGCCCTCGGGAGCCGCGGAGCCGCCGGGCGGGGCAGGCAGAGAGGGCGGGGCCGCGCACAATGCGGCGAGGTCACAGTGCAGGAAGCAGCCAGGGACCTTTGTTGTTTTATTTTTGGGGGGGTTTGTGCCAAAAAGCGGCCGATTTCGGGGCCGGGGTTTTAAAAACGCCGCAGTTGTCGGGGCCCGGCGGACGGCGACGCTCGCGGCGAGTGTAGGTATGAGCCCACCCCCCCAACCCCCGACACCACCTGGAACACCTGGAGCGCCCTCAGAGAGCCCAGAAACAGCTCAGCACCAGCCCAAAACATCCCAGAGACGCCCCAAAACCATCCAGAAACCCCGGGAAACAAAATACGGCTCGAGACGCTTTTAGAACCTGCCAAAAACCGCTCCTGAAAGCGTCCCCAAACTGCGCCAAAAATGAGGCAAAGCCCTCCAAAAACGCTTGGGAAAGACCCCCAGAGCACACTCAAAGCGGTGTGAAACCACCCCAAAACGTACCTGGAAGCACCCACAAACCCGCAGTTAACACGTGTCTAAAAACACCCCCAAAAATGCAAACAACGCTCCTAAAAGCATCCCCGAAAACGACTCAAAACACCCCAAAAGGGCTCTCAGAAGAGCCTCAAAACCAACCCAGAACACGCCAAAAATCCCCTCGAGCCCCAGGCAGCCACACAAAAATCCCACCTGAAACGTTCCCAAGAGCCAAAAACCTTCCCAAAGATTCCAGAAAACATCTCTGAAAACCTTTTCTGAAATAACTGCTGAAACCAACGTAGGACCCCCCTAAAATGCACCAACCCCCCCCCAAAAAAACCCTGAGAATGCCAGAAATCCCCCAAAACCCACACCCCCTCTGCGGGGGGCTCGGATCTCCCCCAGTTTAGGGGACACTGGGGGGTTCTGTCTGTAAGAAATGGGGATTCCCCCACCCCAATTGTACCAGACTTGGGGTTCCCCCATAAATTTGGGGTCTCCCCCTCCCCATTTTACCGATTTTGGCCTTGCCATTCCCCACTTGTGTCAGACCGAGGCTTCCCCTCCCCAGATATTCCAGTTAGGAGCTCCCCACTCCCAATTACAGAAGATTTGGGGCTCTCTTCCCCCTCCCCAAATTCTCCAGACCCAAATTCAGGACCCCCCACCCTTCCCCTCTCCCACCACTCGTGGCCTCCCCATTTCCCAGACGCTCCAAACTCCCCGTCCCCAAAAACCCCCGATCTGGGGCTCCCCTCCAGCACCGTGGGGTTGGGAGCAGCCCCCTGAGCCCCGTTTTCTCCTGTTTTTCCCCCGAATTCCCCAGGTTCCGCTCCAAGTACCACCCGGACGAGGCCGGGAAGCGGCAGCAGGAGGCCCAGGCCGCCCTCAGGAACCGCCTCAGCGTCTTCCTGTACCTGTGGGAGCACGGCTGGTTCGACAACCTGCTCCTGGACATCGACCGCGCCCCGCAGATCATCAAAACCCTTGACGCAGGTACCCCGAAATCGCCCCCGTACCCCAAAAACCCCCTTCGGACCCCGCAGAGACGCCCGGCGGCGGCGGCGGGCTGAAAATGCCACCCCCGACAGCACAAATCGGTCCTGACGCAGAAACAGAAACAGCCCCAAAGTCCCTTCCTGTCGCACCAAAACCATCCCAGAAACCCCTCCCTGCCGCTCCTGAAAAATCTTAAAATTTCCTTAAAGTCGTTGTTTAAAATCTCCCTGATTCCCCAGAAACGTTCCAGATCTGTGCGTCGGGGTTTCGGAGGAATTTTGGGGTGTTTCTGCCCCATTTCTGAGGTTCCTGAAATTTTGGGGTGTTTTTAATTGATTCCCCTGAGTTTTGAACTTACTTTTGGGCGTTTTTAGTACATTTTGGAGAGTTCTTGGAAACAGGAACCCTGAGGGGAGGAAAATGGGGGAAAGCGTGAGGGGAGAAATTGGTGAGAAAGTGTGAGGGGAGAAAAAGGGAATGTGAGGAGAGGAAAAAGGCGAGGAACTGTGAGAGGAGATAAAGGAAAAGTGAGGGGAGAAAAAGAAAGTGTGAGGGGAGAAAAAGGTGAGGAACCGTGAGGGGAGGAAAAAGGCGGGAAAGTGTGAGGGGAGAAATTGGTGAGAAAATGTGAGGGAAGAAAAAGGAAATGTGAGGAGAGGAAAGAGGTGGGAACTGTGAGGGGAGAAAAAGGAAACGTGAGGGGAGAAAAAGGCGAGAAAGTGTGAGGGGAAGAAAAAGGGAGGACAATGTGAGGAGAGAAAAAGGTGGGAAAGCGTGAGGGGAGAAATTGGTGAGAAAGTGTGAGGGGAGAAAAAGAGAATGTGAGGAGAGGAAAAAGGCAAGGAGCTGTGAGGGGAGATAAAGGAAAAGTGAGGGGAGAAAAAAGAAAGCGTGAGGGGAGAAAAAGGCGAGGAACCATGAGGGGAGGAAGAAGGCGGGAAAGTGTGAGGGGAGAAAAAGGAAATGAGAGGAGAGGCAGCAGGTGGGGAATTGTGAGAGGAGGAAAAAGGCAGGAAAAGCATGAGGGAAGAAAAAGGCGGGAAAATGTGAGGGGAGAAAAAAGGAGGAAAGTGTGAGGGGAGGAATAAGGCAGGGAATTGTGAGGGGAGAAAAAGGAAACGTGAGGGAGAAAAAGGCGAGTAAGTGTGAGGGGAGAAATTGGTGAGAGTGTGAGGGGAGAAAAAGGGAATGTGAGGAGAGGAAAAAGGAAATGTGAGGAGAGAAAAAAGGTGGGAATGTGTGAGGAGAGAAAAAGGTGGGAATGTGTGAGAAAAAGGAAACGTGAGGGGAGAAAAAGAAAGTGTGAGAGGAGAAAAAGAAAGTGTGAGGGGAGAAAAAGGGAATGTGAGGAGAGGAAAAAGGTGGGAATGTGTGAGGGGAGGAAAAGGCAAAGAACTGTGAGGGGAAGAAAAAGGGAGGAAAATGTGAGGAGAGGAAAAAGGAGGGAAAGTGTGAGGGGAGAAGAAGATGGGGAATTGTGAGGGGAGAAAAAGGCAGGAAAGTGTGAGGGGAGGAAAAGGAAATGTGAGGGGAGAAAAAGATGGGGAATTGTGAGGGCAGAAAAAGGCGAGGAACTGTGAGGGGAGGAAAAAGGGAGGAAAATGTGAGGAGAGGAAAAAGGCAAGGAACTGTGAGGGGAGAAAAAGGAAACGTGAGGGGAGAAAAAGGCGGGGAACTGTGAGGGGAGGAAAAAGGCAGGAAAGTGTGAAGGAAAAGAGGGGAAATGTGAGGAGAGGAAGCAGGTGGGGAATTGTGAGAGGAGGAAAAAGGCAGGAAAAGCGTGAGGGAAGAAAAAGGCGGGAAAGTGTGAGGGGAGAAAAAGGGAGGAAAGCGTGAGGGGAGGAAAAAGGCGGGGAATTGTGAGGGGAGAAAAAGGCGAGAAAGTGTGAGGGGAAGAAAAAGGGAGGAAAATGTGAGGAGAGAAAAAGGTGGGAAAGCGTGAGGGGAGAAATTGGTGAGAAAGTGTGAGGGGAGAAAAAGGGAATGTGAGGAGAGGAAAAAGGCGAGGAGCTGTGAGGGGAGATAAAGGAAAAGTGAGGGGAGAAAAAAGAAAGTGTGAGGGGAGAAAAAGGGAATGTGAGGAGAGGAAAAAGGCAAGGAACTGTGAGGGGAGATAAAAGAAGAGTGAGGGGAGAAAAAAGAAAGTGTGAGGGGAGAAAAAGGCGAGGAACCGTGAGGGGAGGAAAAAGGCGGGAGTGTGAGGGGAGGAAAAAGGCGGGAAAGTGTGAGGGGAGAAAAAGGAAATGAGAGGAGAGGAAAAAGGTGGGGAATTGTGAGAGGAGGAAAAAGGCAGGAAAAGCGTGAGGGAAGAAAAAGGCGGGAAAATGTGAGGAGAGAAAAAAGGAGGAAAGTGTGAGGGGAGGAATAAGGCAGGGAATTGTGAGGGGAGAAAAAGGAAACGTGAGGGGAGAAAAAGGCGAGTAAGTGTGAGGGGAAGAAAAAGGGAGGAAAATGTGAGGAGAGAAAAAGGTGGGAAAGCGTGAGGGGAGAAATTGGTGAGAAAGTGTGAGGGGAGAAAAAGAGAATGTGAGGAGAGGAAAAAGGCAAGGAGCTGTGAGGGGAGATAAAGGAAAAGTGAGGGGAGAAAAAAGAAAGTGTGAGGGGAGAAAAAGGCAAGAAAGTGTGAGGGGAAGAAAAAGGAAAATGTGAGGAGAGGAAAAAGGCGAGGAACTGTGAAGGGAGAAAAAGGAAATGTGAGGGGAGAAAAAGACGGGAAGGTGTGAGGGGAGGAAAAGGCGAGGAACTGTGAGGGGAGGAAAACGGTGGGAAAGTGTGAGGGGAGAAATTGGTGAGAAAATGTGAGGGAAGAAAAAGGAAATGTGAGGAGAGGAAAAAGGTGGGAACTGTGAGGGGAGAAAAAGGGAGGAAAGTGTGACGGGAAGAAAAAGAGAGGAAAATTTGAGGAGAGGAAAAAGGTGAGGAACTGTGAGAGGAGAAAAAGGAAACATGAGGGGAGAAAAAGGTGGGAAAATGTGAGGGGAGGAAAAGGCGAGGAAATGTGAGGGGAGGAAAAGGCGAGGAACTGTGAGGGGAGGAAAAAGGCGGGAAAGCGTGAGGGGAGAAATTGGTGAGAGAGTGTGAGGGGAGAAAAAGGAAACGTGAGGGGAGAAAAAGGAAGTGTGAGAGAAGAAAAAGAGTGTGAGGGGAGAAAAAGGCGAGGAACTGTGAGGGGAGAAAAAGGCGAGGAACTGTGAGGGGAGAAAAAGGCGAGGAACTGTGAGGGGAGAAAAAGGCGGGAAAGCGTGAGGGGAGAAATTGGTGAGGGAGTGTGAGGGGAGAAAAAAGAAACGTGAGGGGAGAAAAAGGAAATGTGAGGAGAGGAAAAAGGTGGGAATGTGTGGGGGGAGAAAAAGAGAGGAAAGTGTGAGGGGAGAAAAAGGTGAGGAACTGTGAGGGGAGAAAAAGGAAACGTGAGGGGAGAAAAAGGTGAGGAACTGTGAGGGGAGGAAAAAGGCGGGAAAGTGTGAGGGGAGAAAAAGAGAGGAAAGTGTAGGGGAAGAAAAAGACAGAAAGTGTGAGGAGAGGAAAAAGGGAGGAAAGTTTGAGGAGAGGAAAAAGGCAGGAACTGTGATGGGAAAAAAAGGCGAGAAAGTGTGAGGGAATGGCGTGGAGGGAAGTCCTGAGGGGACACCTATTTCAAAGCTTTTCTGACTCAATTTCCAATGTTCTTATTCCCATTTCAGGTATTTTTAACCCACTTTGAAGTGGGTGTTAGCTGGCTTTGCGTCCTCTTAAACCAATTTTTGAGTTTTTTTCATCCAGTTTTGTTTTTCTCAATTTTAATGCTTTTCCTCATTTCTAGCAATGATTGACATGAAGAGAAAGAGGATTCTTCTCCTCAATTTCTAATCCTCTTGTCAGGAATCTTATTTTTAGCTGCTTTTAACCCATTTTCGGGTGTTCCTAACCCCATTTTTCCCCCTGCTTCTCTGCGTTTCCCAGCGGTGATTAAGATGGAGGGGGGCACTGAGCACGACCTGCGGATCCTGGAGCAGGAGGAGGAGGAGGAGCGGACGGAAAAGGCCGAAGGCCCCAAAAAGGAGGAGCCGCGGCCACCGGAGCCCCCCGGGAAAGGCCCCACGGAGCGCCCCGATGGCGACGACAGCGCCAAGGTCGGGGGTCCCCGTGGGGAATTTGGGGTTCCCCGGGGAATTCTGGCGTCCGCCCGAGTCCCTTTGGTCCTTGGGGTTCCCTGGGGGATTTTTTAAGGTTGCTTTGAGTCTCGGGGGTTCTTTAGGGTCGCCTTACACCACACACTCTCTTAAGGCTCTCTGGGGTTATTTTGGGGTCCCTTTTGCCCCCTGCGGTGTTTTCCGGTCTGTTTCGGGGTCTCTTGTTCCTTTGGGGGTCCCCTTTGACTCCCCCCCTCTCCCCACAGGCCGAAGGGGCGGAGCCAGGGGCGGAGCCTGCGGCAGGGGCGGGGCCGGAGGAGGAGGAGGAGGGGCCGGACAAGGGGCCCAAGGCCGAGGAAGGCGACAAGGAGGGCGGGGCCAAGGTCAGTGGACACGCCCCCGACTGACCACACCCCACAGAGCCCCACCCCCACCATTACCACAGTGATGCCTAAGCCCCACCTCTTTTGTTAGCCACGTCCCTTTCTAACAAACAACACCCTTTTCTAACAAGCCACGCCCCTTTCTTATAAGCCACGCCCCTTTTCGTTAAGCCACACCTCCCCAAGAGCCCCTCCCCATGGAAAGCACTGCCTCCCTCCACAAGCCACACCCCTTTCGGCCCCCACATAGGCTCCTCCCACCCTCATTAAATCCCTTTAAGCCCCTCCCCTTTCTCCTTTCCCGCCAAGCCCCGCCTCTTTGCCCCAAGCCCCGCCCCCTGACGCCCCCGTGCGCCCCCTGCAGGCGCGGCCGCGCCAGCGCAGCCGGGACAGCGAGGACGGGGACAGCGACAGCGGGGACAGCGAGGGGGGGGCACGGAGAGCCCCCAGCAAGGACGGTGAGGGGCTGGGGGGGACACGGGGGGCACTGGGGACATTCAGGGGTCTTTGGGTTCTATGGTTGGGGTTTGGGGTCCCTGGGCTGGGTTTGGGGTCCCTGTGTTGGGGTTTGGGGTCCCTGGGTTGGGTTTGGGGTCTCTGTGTTGGGGTTTGGGGTCTCTTGGTTGGGTTTGGGGTCTCTGTGTTGGGGTTTGGGGTCTCTGGTTTGGGGTCTCTGTGTTGGGTTTGGGGTCTCTGTGTTGGGGTTTGGGGTCTCTGGTTTGGGTCCCTGGGTTGGGGTTTGGGGTCCTTGTGTTGGGGTCCCTGTGTTGGGGTTTGGGGTCTCTGGTTTGGGGTCCCTGTGTTGGGGTTTGGGGTCTCTGGTTTGGGGTCCTTGTGTTGGGTTTGGGGTCCCTGTGTTGGGGTTTGGGGTCTCTGGTTTGGGGTCCCTGTGTTGGGTTTGGGGTCCCTGTGTTTGGTTTGGGGTCTCTGGTTTGGGGTCCCTGTGTTGGGGTTTGGGGTCCCTGTGTTGGGGTTTGGGCTCTCTGGGGGGTTTTGGTGTCCCGGGGGTTTGGGGCCCCCCGCAGCGTTTCGGGGGTGCCCCCTGACCCCGCTCCCTGCCCCCCCAGAGGAGCCCAAGGAGGAGAAGGCCGCGGGCGGGGACGGCGCCGGGACCCCTCCCCCCGCGGGCGCTCCCTCCCCCAAGGGCAAGGAGGGGGCTCCGGGGGGGGCCCCGGGGGGGGGCCCCGAGGCGCGGCCGCGGCCGCTGCACAAAACCTGCTCGCTGTTCATGAGGAACATCGCGCCCAACATCGCCCAGGCCGAGATCGTGGCGGTGAGCCGCGCCCCGAAACGCGCCGGGACCCCCCCAGATACACCCAGAAACGCCCTGGGACCCCCGAAATACACCCAGAAACGCACTGGGACCCCTGAAATACACCCAGAAACGCCCTGGGACCCCCGAAATACACCCAGAAACGCTCCGGGACCCCCCAAATACACCCAGAAACGCTCCGGGAACCCCCCAAAATACACCCAGAAACGCCCTGGGACCCCTGAAATACACCCAGAAACGCAGCAGGACCCCCCCAAATACACCCAGAAACGCTCCGGGACCCCCCAAAATACACCCAGAAACGCCCTGGGACCCCTGAAATACACCCAGAAACACCCTGGGACCCCTGAAATACACCCAGAAACGCGCCGGGACCCCCGAAATACACCCAGAAACGCTCCGGGAACCCCCAAAATACACCCAGAAACGCCCTGGGACCCCTGAAATACACCCAGAAACGCCCTGGGACCCCTGAAATACACCCAGAAACACCCTGGGACCCCTGAAATACACCCAGAAACACCCTGGGACCCCCCAAAATACCCTGGGACTCCCGAAAAACCACCCTGGGACCCCCGAAAATACACTGGGACCACCAAAAACCACCCTGGGACCCCCAAAAAAACACCCCAGAAATGCCCTGGGACCCCCAAACTCACCCAAAAATATCCTGGGACCCCCAAAAAACACCCTGGGACCGAGATGGTGGCGGTGAGGGGGGGTCTCGGGGGGGGGTGGGCTGAGACACTGAACTCCCCAAAACCCCCTGAGAGCCCCCAAATCCCGCTGAGCCCCCCCAAATCCCGCTGAACCCCCCAAATCCCCCTGAGAGCCCCCAAAAGCCCCCGAGACCCCCCAAATCCCCCTGAGCCCCCCCAAATCCCCCTGAGAGCCCCCAAATCCCGCTGAGCCCCCCCAAATCCCCCTGAGCCCCCCAAATCCCCCTGAGCCCCCCAAATCCCGCTGTGCCCCCCCAAATCCCCCTGAGCCCCCAAATCCCGCTGAACCCCCCAAATCCCCCTGGGAGCCCCCAAATCCCCCTGAGCCCCCCAAATCCCGCTGTGCCCCCGAATCCCGCTGTGCCCCCCCAAATCCCCCTGTGCCCCCCAAATCCCCCTGAGCCCCCCAAATCCCCCTGAGCCCCCCAAATCCCGCTGTGCCCCCCAAATCCCCCTGAGCCCCCCAAATCCCGCTGTGCCCCCCCAAATCCCCCTGTGCCCCCCAAATCCCGCTGTGCCCCCCAAATCCCGCTGTGCCCCCCAAATCCCCCTGAGAGTCCCCAAATCCCCCTGAGCCCCCAAATCCCGCTGAACCCCCCAAATCCCGCTGTGCCCCCCCAAATCCCCCTGAGCCCCCCAAATCCCGCTGTGCCCCCCAAATCCTGCTGTGCCCCCCAAATCCCGCTGTGCCCCCCCAAATCCCCCTGAGCCCCCCAAATCCCGCTGTGCCCCCCAAATCCCGCTGTGCCCCCCAAATCCCCCTGAGCCCCCCAAATCCCGCTGAACCCCCCAAACCCCGCTGAGCCCCCCAAATCCCGCTGTGCCCCCCCAAATCCCGCTGTGCCCCCCAAATCCTGCTGTGCCCCCCCAAATCCCCCTGAGCCCCCCAAATCCCCCTGAGAGCCCCCCAAATCCCGCTGTGCCCCCCAAATCCCCCTGAGCCCCCCCAAATCCCGCTGTGCCCCCCAAATCCTGCTGTGCCCCCCAAATCCTGCTGTGCCCCCCAAATCCCCCTGAGCCCCCCAAATCCCGCTGTGCCCCCCAAATCCCGCTGTGCCCCCCAAATCCCCCTGAGCCCCCAAATCCCGCTGTGCCCCCAGCTGTGCAAGCGCTACCCCGGGTTCATGCGCGTGGCGCTGTCGGAGCCGCAGCCCGAGAGGAGGTGAGGGGGCTTTGGGGCAAATTCAGGGGGTTTGGGGCAAATTCAGGGGGGGTTTGGGGCAAATTCAGGGGGTTTGGGGCAAATTCAGGGGGTTTGGGGCAAATTCGGGGTTTTTTGGGGGGGTTGGGGCAAATTCAGGGGGTTTGGGGCAAATTTGGGGGATTTGGGGCAAATTCAGGGGGTTTGGGGCAAATTCGGGGGGGGGTTTGGGGCAAATTCAGGGGGTTTGGGGCAAATTCAGGGGGGTTTGGGCAAATTTGAGTGGTTTGGGGCAAATTCGGGGGGGGTTTGGGGCAAATTCAGGGGTTTTGGGGCAAATTCAGGGGGTTTGGGGCAAATTCGGGGGGGTTTTGGGGTTTTTGGGGATCACCCAGGGGGTGTTCTGGAGGGGCTCTGTGGGTTTTGGGTGGAATTTTGGGGTTTTTGGGGCTCACAGAGGAGTTTTTTCTCTCTCAGGTTTTTCTGGAGGGTTTGGGTGGGTTTTGGGTGGGATTTTGGGTTGAATTTTGGGGTTTTTGGGGCTCACAGAGCAGTTTTTTTCCCTTCAGGTTCTTCAGGAGGGGCTGGGTGGGATTTTGGGTTGAATTTTGGGGTTTTTGGGGCTCACAGAGCAGTTTTTTTCCCTTCAGGTTCTTCAGGAGGGGCTGGGTGACCTTCGACCGCAGCGTGAACATCAAGGAGATCTGCTGGAGCCTGCAGAACATCCGGGTGCGTCCGGGGCCAATCCGGGCGGCTTCGGGGTGGTTTGGGGTGAATTTGGGGTGGTTCGATGGATTTTGGGGTGGTTTGGATGAATTTTGGGGTTCCCAGCTGTGGGAGTGCAAGCTGAGCCCTGGCGTGACCCGGGCTGGGATTTGGGCTGGTTTCAATGGATTTTGGGGTGGTTTCACTGGATTTTGGGGTGGTTTGGATGGATTTTGGGGTGGTTTTGATGAATTTTGGGCTCGTTTTGATGGATTTTGGGGGTGGTTTTGATGAATTTTGGGGTTTGGATGAATTTTGGGGTGGTTTTGATGAATTTTGGGGTGATTTTGATGAAGTTTGGTATGGTTTTGATGGATTTTGGAGGGGTTTTGATGGATTTTGGGGTGGTTTTGATGGATTTTGGGGTGGTTTGGATGGATTTTGGGCTGGTTTCGATGGATTTTGGGGTGGTTTGATGGATTTTGGGGTGGTTCAGATGGATTTTGGGGTGGTTCAGATGGATTTTGGGGTGGTTTGATGGATTTTGGGGTGGTTCAGATGGATTTTGGGCTGGTTTGGATGCATTTTAGGGTGGTTTTGATGGATTTTGGGGTGATTTTGATGGATTTTGGGTGTTCCTTTGCTCCCCAGCTGCGGGAGTGCGAGCTGAGCCCCGGCGTGACCCGGGCTGGGATTTAGGGTGGTTTTGATGGATTTTGGGCTGGTTTCGATGAATTTTGGGGTGGTTTTGATGGATTTTGGGGTGATTTTGATGGATTTTGGGTGTTCCTTTGCTCCCCAGCTGCGGGAGTGCGAGCTGAGCCCCGGCGTGAACCGGGCTGGGATTTGGGGTGGTTTTGATGAATTTTGGGCTGGTTTCAATGGGTTTTGGGCTGGTTTCAATGGGTTTTGGGCTGGTTTCAATGGATTTTGGGCTGGTTTCAATGGATTTTGGGCTGGTTTCAGTGCATTTTGGGCTGGTTTCACTGGATTTTGGCTGTTCCTTTGCTCCCCAGCTGCGGGAGTGCAAGATCAGCCCCGGCGTGACCCGGGCTGGGATTTGGGGTGATTTTGATGTATTTTGGGCTGGTTTCAATGGATTTTGGGCTGGTTTCAATGGATTTTGGGCTGGTTTCAATGGATTTTGGGCTGGTTTCAGTGCATTTTGGGCTGGTTTCACTGGATTTTGGCTGTTCCTTTGCTCCCCAGCTGCGGGAGTGCGAGCTGAGCCCCGGCATGAACCGGGCTGGGATTTGGGGTGATTTTGATGGATTTTGGGGTGGTTTTGGCAGATTTTGGGCTGGTTTCACTGGATTTTGGGGTGGTTTTGATGAATTTTGGGGTGGTTTGGATGAATTTTGGGCTGGTTTCGATGAATTTTGGGGTGGTTTTGATGGATTTTGGGGTGATTTTGGCAGATTTTGGGCTGGTTTCAATGGATTTTGGGCTGGTTTCACTGGATTTTGGCTGTTCCTTTGCTCCCCAGCTGCGGGAGTGCGAGCTGAGCCCCGGCGTGACCCGGGCTGGGATTTGGGGTGGTTTTGATGAATTTTGGGCTGGTTTCAATGGGTTTTGGGCTGGTTTCAATGGATTTTGGGCTGGTTTCAATGGATTTTGGGCTGGTTTCAATGGATTTTGGGCTGGTTTCAATGGATTTTGGGCTGGTTTCAATGGATTTTGGGCTGGTTTCGATGGATTTTGGGCTGGTTTCACTGGATTTTGGCTCTTCCTTTGCTCCCCAGCTGCGGGAGTGCGAGCTGAGCCCCGGTGTGAACCGGGCTGGGATTTGGGGTGATTCTGATGGATTTTGGGGTGGTTTTGGCAGATTTTGGGCTGGTTTCACTGGATTTTGGCTCTTCCTTTGCTCCCCAGCTGCGGGAGTGTGAGCTGAGCCCCGGCGTGAACCGGGACCTGACGCGCCGCG
>NW_026530302.1:0-30824 GCF_026979565.1 Vidua chalybeata
AAAAATCCTGGGGAAACACCCCAAAAATCCTGGGGGAGATTCCCAAAAAGCCGGGGGAAAACACCCCCAAAATCCAGGGGAAATGCCCCAAAATTTCCCAAAAATGCCCCAAAATTTCCGAAAAACGCCCCATAATCTCTGGAAAATGCCCCAAAATCTCTGGAAAACGCCCCAAAATGTCCCAAAATGCCCCAAAATGCGGATTTGGGGTCCCCAGGGACGATCATGATGAGCGGCTGCGGGATCCTGACCAACGGCAAAGGGACGCGCCGGGAGTACTGCGAGTTCAGCCTGGACGAGCTGCAGGTGACCCCAAAAAAACCCCCAAATCCACCCAGAATCCGCCCACGGGACCCCCAAAATCCGCTCCGGGCGCCCCAAAATCGGGGGGAACCCCGGACACCCCAAAATCCCAAAAATCCCCTAAAAAAATTCTCTCGTGTTGCAGAAATCCGCATTAGTTCTCTCCACAAATTTCTCATTTTAAACCCCAAAATGCCCCAAAATCCACCCAAAATGCCCCAAAGTCCACTCAAAATTCACTCAAAATCCACCCACGGGACCCCCAAAATCTGCTCCGGGCGCCCCAAAATCGGGGGGAGCCCCGGACACCCCAAAATCCTAAAAATCCCCTAAAAAATTCTCTCGTGTTGCAGAAATTTGGGTTAGTTCACTCCACAGATTTCTCATTTTAAACCCCAAAATGCTCCAAAATCCACCCAAAATTCACCCACGGGACCCCCAAAATCCTCTCTGGGTACCCCAAAATCAGGAGAACACCCCAAAAATCTTCCACAAAAAAAACTGGTGATGGAGAATTTGGCATAATCCCACTCCTCAAATTTCTCCTTTTAAACCCAAAAATTCCCCCAAAACTCTTCTGGGATCCCCCAAAATTGGGGGGACCCCCCCCCCCCCAGGACCCCTCCCACCTCCTCAGGGGACCCCAAATTTTTGGGCACCCCCCCAAAACTCCCCCTATTTCCACTTTAGGATCCCCCCAAAAGCCTCTGAGACCCCCAAATTTTGGGATATCCCAAATAACGCCCCTTTCAAAAATCCCTTGTTTATTCATTTGGGAACCCAAAACTTCTCCTGAGACATCCAAATTTTTGGGGTATCCCCCACAACCCCCCCAAAATCCCCCAATTTCCCAGTTTGAGACCCCAAATCCCCCCCAGAACCACCCAAATTTTTAGGGTGTCCCCAAAATCCCCCAATTTCTCCCTCTCTCCTTGTCCCCATCCCATCCTGGGGAGGTTTTTTGGGGGGTCCCCTGTCCGTGCCCCTCCCCCCCCTCCCTGGGGACCCCCCGGGGGGTTTTGGGGTGAATCCGGGCGGTTTTGGGGTCGGGGTGACCCCGGCTGTCCCCGCAGGAGGGAGATCACATCGGGCTGACCCGCAAGGCCAACAACGCCCTGCACTTCTACATCAACGGCGTGGACCAAGGTGGGGCCCCAAAAACCCCCAAAATCACCCCAAAACCCGCCCCAAAATCACCCAAAATCACCCCAAAAAACCCCAAAATCACCCCAAAACCCGCCCCAAAACCACCCAAAATCACCCCAAAACCCACCCCAAAAAAAACCCCAAATCACCCCAAAAAAACCCCAAAATCACCCCAAAACCCGCCCCAAAAACACCCAAAATCACCCCAAAAAAAAACCAAAATCACCCCAAAACCCACCCCAAAAAACCCCCAAAATCACCCCAAAACCCGCCCCAAAAACACCCAAAATCCACCCCGAACTGGGAACGTAGAACTGACCCCAAAAACCCCCAAATTCACCCCAAAAACCCCCAAATTCACCCCAAAACCCACCCCCAAAACCCCAAAATCCACCTCGAACTGGGAACACAGGACTGACCCCCAAAACCCCCAAATTCACCCCAAGAAAACCCAAAAACACCCCAAATCCACCCCCAACTGGGAACGTAGAACTGACCCCAAAAACCCTCAAATTCACACCAAAAAAAACCCAAAGGCACACCAAAAACTCCCAAATTCACCCCAAAACCCACCCCAAAAACACCCCAAATCCACCCCGAACTGGGAACACAGAACTGATGCCAAAAACCCCTAAATTCACCCAAAAAAAACCCCAAAGTCACCCCAAAACCCGTCCCAAAACCCCCTAAAATCTACCTCAAACTGGGAACATAGGACTGACCCCAAAAACCCCCAAATTCACCCCAAAAAAACCCAAAATCACCCCAAAACCCACCCCAAAAACCCCTAAAATCTACCCTGACCTGGGAACCCAGAACTGACCCCAAAAACCCTCAAATTCACCCCAAAAAACCCAAAATTCACCCCAAAACCCCCCGAAGTCACCCCAAAATCCCCCAAACCCGACCCCAAACTGGACCCTGTTGGGTCCCCGATGTCACCACCCCATGTCCCCGAGGTCCCTGGGGGGTCCCCAGTGCCACCCCCGCCGTGTCCCCACGATGTCCCCAGTGCCACCACCACCGTGTCCCCACTGCTGTCCCTGCAGTGTCCCCAGTGCCACCATCGCTGTGTCCCCATTGCTGTCCCCACTGTCCCCAGTGCCACCATCGCTGTGTCCCCACGATATCCCCAGTGCCACCATTGCTGTGTCCCCACGATGTCCCCACTGTCCCCAGTGCCACCACCGCCGTGTCCCCACGATGTCCCCACTGTCCCCAGTGCCACCACCGCCGTGTCCCCATTGCTGTCCCTGCAGTGTCCCCAGTGCCACCATCGCTGTGTCCCCATTGCTGTCCCCACTGTCCCCAGTGCCACCATCGCTGTGTCCTCACGATGTCCCCACTGTCCCCAGTGCCACCATCGCCGTGTCCCTGCTGTCCCTGCAGTGTCCCCACTGTCCCGTCCCTGTCCCCGCTGTCCCCACGTCCCCACTGTCCCGTCCATGTCCCCATGTCCCCGTGGCGTCCCCGTGTCCCCACGATGTCCCCTCCCGCAGGCGTGGCCACCTCGCTGACCCCGTGACACGGTAGCCATGTATGTGATGGCCGTGTCCCCAGTGCCACCACCGTGTCCCTGTGTCCATGGTGTCCCCAGTGCCACCGCCGTGTCCCTGTGTCCATGGTGTCCCTGCTGTCCCCATGGTGTCCCCACTGTCCTGTCCCTGTCCCGGCTGTCCCCATGGTGTCCCCACTGTCCCCTCCCACAGGCGTGGCCACCTCGCTGACCCCGTGCCACGGTAGCCATGTATGTGATGGCCGTGTCCCCACGTTCCCAATGCCACCGCCATGTCCCCGTGTCTCTGCTGTCCCCGTGGTGTCCCCCTTGTCCTGTCCCTGTCCCTGCTGTCCCCATGGTGTCCCCACTGTCCTGTCCCTGTCCCGGCTGTCCCCGTGGTGTCCCCACTGTCCCCTCCCGCAGGCGTGGCCACCTCGCTGACCCCGTGACACGGTAGCCATGTATGGGATGGCCGTGTCCCCGTGTCCCCAGTGCCACTGCCGTGTCCCTGTGTCCCTGCTGTCCCCGTGGTGTCCCCCCTGTCCTGTCCCTGTCCCTGCTGTCCCCGTGGTGTCCCCCCTGTCCTGTCCCTGTCCCGGCTGTCCCCGTGGTGTCCCCACTGTCCCCTCCCGCAGGCGTGGCCACCTCGCTGACGCCGCAGGTGGTGTACGGCGTGGTGGACCTGTACGGGATGGCCGTCAAGGTGACCATCGTGCACAACCACAACCACAGCGACCGCCTGCGCCGCAACAACGCCATCCTGCGCGCCCTGTCCCCCGAGGGGACGGCGGGGACGCCGCGCCGGGCCGCCGGCACGGCCACCGGCGCGGCCACCGCGGCCCCCCCGCGGCTCCTCTTCCACCCCAACTGCGGCCAGAAGGCGGCCGTGGTCAACGAGGGCCGGACGGCGCTGCGGCCGCAGTGAGTGACCACGGGGATGGTGGGGACACTGGGGACACTGGGGACACTGGGGACACTGGGGGAGCAGGGGGACATTGGGGACACTGGGGACATTGGGGGACCGGGGGACACTGGGGACACTGGGGACACTGGGGGAGCAGGGGGACACTGGGGACATTGGGGACATTGGGGGAGCAGGGGGACACTGGGGACACTGGGGGGATTGGGGACATTGGGGGAGCAGGGGGACACTGGGGACACTGGGGGGATTGGGGACGTTGGGAACATTGAGGACACTGGGGTCAACAAGGGCTGGACAGCGTTGCGGCTGCAGTGAGTGACCACGGGGACTTGGGGGACACTGGGGACATTGAGGGCATTGGGGACATCAGGGACATTGGGAAGAGCAGGGTGACCCTGGGGACATTGGGGACACTGGGGACACTGGGGAGAGCAAAGGGACATTGAGGACATTGGGGTCAACAAGGGCTGGACAGCGTTGCGGCTGCAGTGAGTGACCACGGGGACACTGGGGACACTGGGGACACTGGGAGCATTGGGGACATCGGGGACATTGGGAAGAGCAGGGGGACAGTGGGGACATTGAGGACATTGGAGAGGGCAGGGGGACAGTGGTGGAACTGGGGCCACTGTCCCCGTGTCCCCGCTGTCCCCAGTGCCACCTGTGACTTCAACCACGGCGTGGTGCTGAGCGCGCGGCCCCTCGGGGACAACGAGTGTCCCTGTGTCCCTGCAGTGTCCCTGCAGTGTCCCTGCAGTGTCCCTGCAGTGTCCCTGTGTCCCTGCAGTGTCCCTGCAGTGTCCCTGTGTCCCTGTGGTGTCCCCATGTCCCCACGGTGACACTGCTGTCCCCATGTCCCCAGTGCCACCGATGACTTCAACCACGGCGTGGTGCTGAGCGCGCGGCCCCTCGGGGACAACGAGCTCTTCCAGGTGCGGCTGGACAAGATGGTGGACAAGTGGGCGGGGTCCATCGAGATCGGCGTCACCACCCACAACCCCGCCTACCTGCAGCTGCCGTCCACCATGACCAACCTGCGCTCAGGTGTGTCACCTGTGCCACCTCAGGGTCACCTCAGTGTCACCTCAGTGTCACCTCACTGTCCCCATCCCAACCCCACCATGACCAACCTGCGCTCAGGTGTGTCACCTGTGCCACCTCAGGGTCACCTCAGTGTCACCTGTGTCACCTCAGGGTCACCTCAGTGCCACCATCCCAACCCCACCATGACCAACCTGCGCTCAGGTGTGTCACCTGTGCCACCTCAGGGTCACCTCAGTGTCACCTCAGTGTCACCTCACTGTCCCCATCCCAACCCCACCATGACCAACCTGCGCTCAGGTGTGTCACCTGTGCCACCTCAGGGTCACCTCAGTGTCACCTGTGCCACCCCAATGTCACCTCAGTGCCACCATCCCAACCCCACCATGATCAACCTGCGCTCAGGTGTGTCACCTGTGTCACCTGTGCCACCTCAGGGTCACCTCAGTGTCACCTGTGCCACCCCAATGTCACCTCAGTGCCACCATCCCAACCCCACCATGACCAACCTGCGCTCAGGTGTGTCACCTGTGCCACCTCAGGGTCACCTCAGTGTCACCTGTGCCACCTCAGTGCCACCTGTGCCACCTCAGTGCCACCTCAGTGTCACCTGTGCCACCTCAGTGTCACCTGTGTCACCTCAGGGTCACCTCAGTGTCACCTGTGCCACCTCAGTGTCACCTGTGTCACCTCAGTGCCACCTGTGCCACCTCAGTGCCACCTCAGTGTCACCTGTGCCACCTCAGTATCACCTCAGTGTCACCTGTGCCACCTCAGTGTCACCTGTGTCACCTCAGGGTCACCTCAGTGCCACCTGTGCCACCTCAGTGCCACCTCAGTGTCACCTGTGCCACCTCAGTATCACCTCAGTGTCACCTGTGCCACCTCAGTGTCACCTGTGCCACCTCAGTGTCACCTGTGTCACCTCAGGGTCACCTCAGTGTCACCTGTGCCACCTCAGTGTCACCTGTGTCACCTCAGTGCCACCTGTGCCACCTCAGTGCCACCTCAGTGTCACCTGTGCCACCTCAGTATCACCTCAGTGTCACCTGTGCCACCTCAGTGTCACCTGTGTCACCTCAGGGTCACCTCAGTGCCACCATTCCAACCCCACCTTGACCAACCTGTGCTCAGGTGTGTCACCTGTGTCCCCAAGGTGCCATCCCTGTGTCCCAGAGGTGACATTTCCATGACCAATCCCACTGATGTCCCCAGTGTCCCCAATGTCCCCCCAATGTCCCCAGTGTCCCCAACATCTCCAATCCCCTGATGTCCCCAACCCCATAATGTCCCCAATGCCCCCAACGCCCCTGATGCCCCCGATGTCCCCAATGTCCCCAGTGTCCCCAACGCCCCTGATGTCCCCAATGTCTCCAGTGTCCCCAACATCCCCAATGTCCCCAACGCCCCCGATGTCCCCAACGTCCCCAACGTCCCCAACGTCCCCAGGCACGTGGATGATGACCGGGAACGGGGTCATGCACAACGGCACCACCGTGCTGGACGAGTACGGCCACAACCTGGACCGCCTCAAGGTGGGGACACCGCGGCCACCGCGGCCACTGCGGCCACCGCGGCCACGGCGGGGACGCGGCGCCGGCCCCGCCCCCGCGCCGGTGGTGACGCTGTCCCCGCAGGCGGGGGACACGGTGGGGGTGGTGCGCAGGGACGACGGCACCCTGCACTTCTTCGTCAACGGGGTCCCCCAGGGCCCCGCGGCCTGGAACGTCCCCCCCAACGTCTACGCCGTGGTGGACCTGTACGGGCAGGCGGCACAGGCCACCATCGTGGACGAGGGAGGTGGGTGGCACCTCTGGGGACAATGGGGACATCGGGGACATTGGGGGTAATGGGGACGTTGGGGTCATTGGGGGTAATGGGGTGATGGGGACGTTGGGGACATTGGGGACATTGGGGTCATTGGGGGTAATGGGGTGATGGGGACATTGGGGACATTGGGGTCATTGGGGGTAATGGGGTGATGGGGACATTGGGGTCAGGACCTGTACAGGCAGGCGGCACAGGCCACCATCGTGGACGAGGCAGGTGGGTGGCACCTCTGGGGACAATGGGGACATCGGGGACATTGGGGGTAATGGGGACATTGGGGACATTGGGGTCAGGACCTGTACGGGCAGGCGGCACAGGCCACCATCGTGGACGAGGGAGGTGGGTGGCACCTCTGGGGACAATGGGGATATTGGGGTAACAGGGACACTGGGGACATCGGGGGCATTGGGGATATTGGGGGACATTGCGGTAATGGGGACTTTGGGGACACTGAGAACATTGGGGACACTGGGGACATTGGGGACGTTGGGGACAATGGGGACATTGGGGTAATTGGGACATTGGGGGTAATGGGGTGATGGGGCAGTGGGGACATTGGGGGACATTGGGGACATCGGGGCCATTTGGGACATTGGGGACATCGGGGCCATTTGGGACATGGGGGACATCGGGGCCATTTGGGACATTGGGGACATCGGGGCCATTTGGGACATTGGGGACATCGGGAGGATTCAGTGTTTTGGGCCACGAAAGATCTTGAAGGACATCGGGGACGCAGAGAACATTGGGGACATCGGGAACACTGGGGACATCGGGGACACTGAGGGACATTGGGGCCATCCCAGCCGTCCCCGAGCCCCCGCCGTGTGTCCCCAGAGGTGCCAGCGCTGGCCGGGGACGGCTCGGAGGGTGACAGCGGCGGTGGCAGCCCCGAGGGCGCGTCCCCGGGCGCGTCCCCGAGCGACCTGCGCTTCCACCGGCTGCACGGCGCCAACGCCGTCATCACCAACGGCGGCCGCACGGCGCTGCGCCAGAACTGCCGCTCCGAGTTCAACGACGCCATCGTCATCTCCAACCGGTGAGGGTTCCCAAAAACACCGAAATCCCCCAAAAAAATCCACCCAGGAACCCTGAAATTGGGAAATCCCAAAAAACACCGTTAAAATCCCCCAAACCTGCCCCAAACCCAACCCCAAACCCCAGCAGAGCGGCCGCTCCGAGTTCAACGACGCCATCGTCATCTCCAACCCATGAGCAGCCTGAAAATATCCCAAAATAGCAAAAAAACCCAAACAATCTCCAAAAAACTGGCCCCAGAATGGTGAAAACCCAAAAAAATCCATTAAAATCCAAAAAGCCCCATGAAAATCCCCCAATTCCAACCCCAAACCAAACCCCGGCGCTGCGCCAGAACTGTCGCTCTGAGTTCAACGATGCCATCGTCATCTCCAACCGGTGAGGGTTCCCAAAAACACCGAAATCCCCCAAAAAATTCCACCCAGGAGCCCCAAAATGGTGAAATCCCAAAAAAACCCCATTAAAATCCGCCAAACCTGCCCCAAACCAAACCATCCCCCGTTTTTGGGGTGTCCCGTTTTTGGGGTCATTTCCCCATTTTTGCGGTAATTTCCCTGTTTTTGGGGTGTCCTGTTTTTGGGGTCGTTTCCCCATTTTTGGGGGCATTTCCCCATTTTTGGGGTGTCCTGTTTTTGGGGTCATTTCCCCGTTTCTGGGGTCATTTCCCCGTTTTTGGGGTGTCCTGTTTTTGGGGTTATTTCCCCATTTTTGGGGTAATTTCCCCGTTTTTGGGGTGTCCCCTTTTTGGGGTCATTTCCCCATTTTTGGGGTCATTTCCCCGTTTTTGGGGTGCAGGGCCCTGCGGGACGGGGAGCTGTTCGAGATCGTCATCCAGAAGATGGTGGATCGATGGTCGGGGTCCATCGAGGCCGGTGAGGGGACATTTGGGGACATCGGGGACATTTGGGGACATTGGGGACATTTGGGGACATTGGGGACGTTGGGGGACGCTGGGGGACATCGGGGATGTTGGGGACATTGGGGGGACATTGGACATGAGGACATGGGGACACTGGGGACATTTGGGGACATCAGGGGGACATCGGGGACATTGCAGGTGTTGGGGACCTTTGGGGACTTTGGGGACATTGGGGACATTGAGGAGACTTCGGGGACATTGGGGACATTGGGGGGATCGAGGACATTTGGGGACATCGGGGACATTGAGAACATTGGGGACATTTGGGGACATTGAGGACATCAGCATGGAGGTGACACCAAGGGATATGGAGGGGCCTTGGGGACGTTGGGGGACACGCAGGGTGACCGAGGTGTCCCCGTGTCCCCCCAGGTGTCACTGCCATCCGCCCCGAGGACCTGGAGTTCCCCAACACCATGACGGACATCGACTACGACACCTGGATGCTCAGGTGGGGACACCTGGGGGCCACCAATGTCCCCAAGGGGCCACCTGGGACCACCTGGGGGCCACCAATGTCCCCAAGGGGCTCTGCTGCGTCACAGGGTTCCCTGAGGGTCCCTGATTGTCCCCAAGGGGTCACAGATGTCCCCAAGGGTCCCTGTGTGTCCCCAAGGGACCCTGGGGTGTCCCCAAGCACGGGGGGCAGGGAGGTGTCCCCTCGTGTCCCTGTGGTGTCCCTGTGGCCGTGTCCCCATTGAGGTGTCCCCAATGTCCCTGTGTCCTTGTCCCCATGGCTGTGTCAGGGCTGTGTCCCCACGATGTCCCCACGATGTCCCCAATGTCCCTGTGTCCCCGCAGCGGCACTGCCATCATGCAGGACGGGAACACCACGCGGAACAACTACGGTTGTGACCTGTCCCCGTGTCCCTGTGTCCCTGCCATGTCCCCAGTGTCCCCATGGCTGTGTCAGGGCTGTGTCCCCATGATGTCCCCGTGTCCCCACGATGTCCCCAATGTCCCCGTGTCCCCGCAGCGGCACTGCCATCATGCAGGACGGGAACACCATGCGGAACAACTACGGTTGTGACCTGTCCCCGTGTCCCCGTGTCCCTGTTCCTGTCCCCATGGCTGTGTCAGGGCTGTGTCCCCGTGTCCCCACGATGTCCCCACGATGTCCCCGTGTCCCCACAATGTCCCCGTGTCCCCGCAGCGGCACTGCCATCATGCAGGACGGGAACACCATGCGGAACAACTACGGCTGTGACCTGGACGCGCTGGGCACGGGCGCGCGCATCGGGATGATGCGCACGGGGGGAGGGGACCTGCGCTACTTCATCGATGGCACCGACCAGGGCGTGGCCTGCTCGGGGCTGCCGCCAGGTACGGCGACACCGGGGACACCGGGGACACTGGGGACACCGGGGGTGGAGGGGACACCGGGGCTGGAGGGGACACCGGGGACACCGGGGGCACCGGGGACACCGGGGGACACCGGGGACACCGGGGACACCAGGGCTGGAGGGGACACTGGGGGTGGAGGGGACACCGGGGACACTGGGGACACCGGGGACACTGGGGGTGGAGGGGACACCGGGGACACTGGGGGTGGAGGGGACACCAGGGACACCGGGGCTGGAGGGGACACTGGGGGTGGAGGGGATACCGGGGACACCGGGGTTGGAGGGGACACCGGGGACACTGGGGACACCGGAGACACCGGGGGTGGAGGGGACACCGGGGGCACCGGGGACTGCAGGGATGTCAGGGGCATTGGGGACAGTGGGGACAGTGGGGGTGGAGGGGACCTCAGGGGGATCGGGGACATTGGGCATGTCGGAGGTGATGGGGACGTCGAGGGGATTGGGAGGGTTGGGGACACTGGGGACATTTGGGATGTTGGGGTAACGGGGACATCGGGGACATTGGGGGGATTTGGGGACACTGGGGACACTGGGGACATTGTGGAGACTGGGGACATTGGGGACAGTGGGGACATTGGGGGGATTTGGGGACACTGGGGACATCCGAGGCACTGGGGACATTGGGGAACATCAGGTTGATGTCCCTGAGGTTGACACTGAGGTAGCACTGAGGTGACACAGGTCACAGGTGACACTCAGGTGTCCCTGAGGTGGCACAGGTGACACTGAGGTGACACAGATGACACTCAGGTGTGCCTGAGGTGGCACAGGTGACACTGAGGTGACACAGATGACGCTCAGGTGACACTGAGGTGACACAGGTGACACTGAGGTGACACAGGTGACACTGAGGTGACACAGGTGATGCTCAGGGGTCCCTGAGGTGACACAGGTGACACTGAGGTGACACAGGTGACACTGAGGTGACACAGGTGATGCTCAGGTGACACTGAGGTGGCACAGGTGACACTGAGGTGACACAGATGACGCTCAGGTGACACTGAGGTGACACAGGTGACACTGAGGTGACACAGGTGACGCTCAGGTGTCCCTGAGGTGACACAGGTGACACTGAGGTGACACAGGTGATGCTCAGGTGACACTGAGGTGGCACAGGTGACACTGAGGTGACACAGGTGATGCTCAGGGGTCCCTGAGGTGACCCAGGTGACACTGAGGTGACACAGGTGATGCTCAGGGGTCCCTGAGGTGACCCAGGTGACACTGAGGTGACACAGGTGACGCTCAGGTGTCCCGTGTCCCCAGAGGTGTACGCCGTGGTGGACCTCTATGGTCAGTGTGTCCAGGTGTCGCTGACCGGCGCCTCCGGCCCCGCCGACAACAGCCAGAGCCCGGGGGCGGGGCCCGACAAAGCCCCGCCCCCTTCGCCAGGTACGGACTGGGGGGGACTGGGAGGGACTGGGTTATACTGGGTTATACTGGGTTATACTGGGACAGACTGGGTTACATTGGGAAGGACTGGGATGTGCTCCCCGTGACTCCTCCCACATTGCCATCCCCCACACCCACTGACCACACCCACTGACCACACCCACTGCCCACGCCCTCTGACCACACCCACTGGCCACACCCACAGACCACTGACCTTTCCTTACCCCACACTACTGACCACCTCTCTGACCACACCCAATTCATTGACCACAGCTCTGAGCAGTGACCACACCCCCTGTCCACTGACCACACTGTGCACACTGACCCCTGACCACACTGACCATTGCCCACACTGCCCACACTGACCACACTGCCCACTGTCCACTGACCACACTGACCACACTGCCCACACTGACCACTGACCACACTGCGCACACTGACCCCTGACCACACTGACCATTGCCCACACTGCCCACACTGACCACACTGCCCACACTGACCACTGACCACACTGTGCACACTGACCCCTGACCACACTGACCATTGTCCACTGCCCACACTGACCACTGACCACACTGCCCACTGCCCACACTGCCCACACTGCCCACACTGCCCACACTGACCCCACTGACCACTGCCCACACTGACCACTGACCACACTGACCCCACTGTCCACTGACCCCACTGACCACTGCCCACACTGCCCACTGACCACACTGCCCACTGACCCCACTGACCACTGACCACACTGACCACTCCCACTGACCGCTGGCTGTGTCCGCAGCGCCGGGGCCGTGCCAGCGCTTCCACGGCCGCTGTGGCCAGAACGTGGCGCTGGCGGCCGAGGGCCTGGGCGCGGCGCGCGTGGCCGGCTACTGCCACGGGCTGGTCTTCAGCCGCTCCCACCTGCGGCCAGGAGAGCTCTTCGAGGTGGGCGGGGCCGTGGGGCCATGCCCACAAACGGGCGTGGTCACCTGCTGGGGGGAGGGGCTGGGAGATGGGAGGGATGGGAAAAGGGCGCTGTCGCTTTAAGGGAATGGGTGTGGCCACTGTGGGTGGGGTCTAAATGGGTGGGGGTGAGGGAGGGACACACCCGTGGGTGGGCGGGGTTACCTGGGGGAAGCCACGCCCTGGGGAGGGGCAGGAAAAGGGCGCTGTTGCTTTAAGAGAAAGGGTGTGGCCATTGTGGGCGGGGTCTCTGCAGGCAGGGCTGTCAGGGTTCCCCCAGGTGTGTTCAGGGTGTGGTCAGTGGATGTTGTCAGTGTCTCAGGTGTGTTCCAGCCTCACCTGTGCGTGTCTCACCTGTCCAGGTGAGCATCGAGGCGCTGGACGAGCGGTGGGCGGGGTCTCTGTGGGCGGGGCTGAGTCAGGGTTCCTCTAGGTGTGTCCCAGGTGTGTCCCTCACCCGTCCCAGCCTCACCTGTGCATGTCTCACCTGTCCAGGTGCGCATCGAGGCGCTGGATGAGCGGTGGGCAGGGTCTCTGCGGGTGGGGCTGACGGCCCTGCCCCCCCCCGGCCCCCCCGCCCTGCCCCCCTCCCTGCTGGACCTGCCGGCCCCGCCCACCTGGGCCGTGACCGGGGCCGAGGTGCGGCACAACGGCGCCCAGGTGCGGCACAACTACGGCGTCAGCCTGGACAGACTGACGGTCAGTGCCTCACCTGGGCTCACCTGGGCTCACCTGGGCTCATCTGGCGGTTTGGGGTCATCTGAAGGGGGTTTTGGGGTCACCTGGGGGCTCATCCGGGTCACCTGGGGCTCATCCGAGTTCACCTGGGGGCTCATCCGGGATCACCTGGGCGGTGACCGGTGCTCAGGTGCGGCACAACTACGGCGTCAGCCCGAACACACTGACGGTCAGTGCCTCACCTGTGCTCACCTGGGCTCACCTGGGACGTTGGGGTCCTCTGAAGGGGGTTTTGGGGTCATCCGGGGTCACCTGGGCAGTGACCGGCACTCAGGTGTGGGACAGCTATGGCGTCAGCCTGGACAGACTGACGGTCAGTGCCCCACCTGTGCTTACCTGGGGGTTTGGGGTCATCTGAAGGGGGTTTTGGGGTCACCTGGGGCTCATCCGGGTCACCTGGGGCTCATCCGAGTTCACCTGGGGGCTCATCCGGGGTCACCTGGGCAGTGACCTGTGCCCAGGTGTGGCACAACTATGGCGTCAGCCGGGACAGACTGACAGTCAGTGCCCCACCTGTGTTCACCTGGGCTCACCTGGGCTCACCTGGGGGGTTTGGGGTCACCTGGGGGCTCATCCGGGTGAATTTGGGATATTTTGGTGTGGATTTGGGATATTTTGGGGTGAATTTGGGATATTTTGGGGTGAATTTGGGGTATTTTGGGATATTTTGGGGTGAATTTGGGATATTTTGGGGTATTTTGGGGTATTTTGGGGTGAATTTGGGATATTTTGGGATATTTTGGGGTGAATTTGGGGTATTTTGGCTGTCCCAGGTGGGGAACCGGCTGGGCGTGCGCCGCGGCGCCGACGACTCGATGCACCTGGTGGTGGACGGGCAGGACATGGGGCCTGCGGCCACCGGCGTGGCCAAGGTACGGCTGGGGCACCTGGGAACACCTGGGCACTTCCAAAACACACCAAGGCACAAGCAAAACACACCTGGGTACACCTGGGCAAACACACCTGGGCACACCCAAACCACACCTGGGACACACCTGGACACAGCCAAAACACACCTGGGCACACCCAGGCACAGCCAAAACACACCTGGGACATGTGGGCACAACTGGGGCACACCTGGGACACACCTGGGCACACCTGGGCACACCCAAAACACACCTGAGCACACCTGGGGCACACCCGGGCGCACTGTGACGTCATTCCCACCCCTCACCCATCACTTCCTGCTGTGGGCGGGGCCGTGATGTAACTCCCCGCCCCCTCTGACATCACACCCCCCTCTGTGATGTCACAGAACGCCTTCGTGGCCCTGGACCTGTACGGGCGCATCACGGCCGTGTCCATCGTCAGTGCGGGGGGCGGGGCCGGCGGGGGGGGCGGGGACAGCCCCTCCCCCACCCCCAGCCCCTCCCCCAGCCCCTCCCCCAGCGAGCCCCAGCCCCTCCCCCACCCCGGCGGGGACAGCGGAGACTGGGTGAGAGGGGGAGGGGCAGCACTGGGGGGACTGGGAGGGAACTGGGAGTGAACTGGGAGGGAACTGGGAGGGAACTGGGAGGGGCTGGGAGGGAACTGGGTTATACTGGGAGGGGCTGGGAGGGAACTGGGTTATACTGGGAGGGAACTGGGAGGGACTGGGAGGGAACTGGGTTATACTGGGAGGGACTGGGAGGGACTGGGAGGGACTGGGAGGGAACTGGGTTATACTGGGAGGGACTGGGAGGGAACTGGGAGGGAACTGGATTATACTGGGAGGGACTGGGAGGGACTGGGAGTGAACTGGGTTATACTGGGAGGGACTGGGAGGGACTGGGAGGAACTGGGAGTGAACTGGGTTATACTGGGAGGGAACTGGGAGGGACTGGGAGGGAACTGGGTTATACTGGGTTATACTGGGAAGGACTGGGGGGGACTGGGTGGGGGAGGGGCTGTGGTTTTGCTCCTCCCAGTTCCCCTCGCAAAATCCCCCAAAATCCCCCCAAAAAACCTCGGGATCCCCCAAAATGCCCTTTTTAACCCCCCCAAATCCCAAATTCTGAATTTTTAACCCCCCCAAACCCCAAGTTTTGATTTTTTTTTAACTTTTCAAAACCCCAGAGTTTCCATTTTTAACCCCAATTCCAGGGTCCCCCGCGGTTCCTGGGCTGCCATGGGCGGAACATCCTGCTGCCCCTCCCCCACTTAACCCTTTCAGTCCCCCCAAAAACCCCCCAAAATCCCAAATTCTGATTTTTTAACCCCCCAAAACCTCAAATTTTGATTTTTTATCCCCCCAAAACCCCAAATTCTCCATTTTCCCCCCCATTCCAGGGCCTGCCGCGGTTCCTGGGCTGCCATGGCCCCTGCCCCATTTAACCCTTTCTAACCCCCCAGAACACCCTAAAATCCCCTTTTAAACCCTTCAAATCACAAAGTTTGGATTTTTATCCCCCCAAACCCCCAAATTCTCCATTTTTCCTCCCGTTCCAGGGTCCCCCGCGGTTCCTGGGCTGCCACGGCCGGAACATCCTGCTGCCCCTCCCCCGTTTAACCCTTTCTAAACCCCCCAAAATCCCATTTTAAGCCCCTAAAAAACCCTTAAAACCCCTCAAATCCCCCCTGTGACCCCCCAAAAATCCCATTTTTTCCCCCTAAAACCCCAAATTGTCCATTTTTAACCCCAATTCAGGGTCCCCCGCGGTTCCTGGGCTGCCACGGCCGGAACATCCTGCTGTCCAACGGCGGCCGCACGGCCGCGCGCGTCTCCAGCTACAACCAGGGCCTGGTGCTCGTGGGGCCGCCCCTCCCCCCAGGACGCCTCTTCCAGGTGCCCCCGCGGCGCCGTGACGTCATCGGGGACGGTGGTGACGTCATCGGGGGGGCAGGGAAACGGGGATTGGGGAGGTGGTGATGTCATAGGGGACACGGTGATGTCATAGGGATAATGGTGATGTCACAGAGGAGCGTCCAATGAGGGATTGGGGAGCCAGTGATGTCATAGGGGAGGGGCCAATGGGGGAACAGGGAGATTGTGATGTCGTAGGAGACACAGTGACATCATCAGGGGTGGGGAAATGTGGGTCGGGGGGGTGGTGATGTCACAGCAGAGCAGCCAATGGGGATCAGGATGGCGCTGATGTCACGGGAGACGCGGTGATGTCATAGGGGATGGCAGTGATGTCATAGGGGGTTTGGCCAATGGATCGGGGAGGTGGTGATGTCATAGGGGACGCGGTGACGTCATGGGGGGGATCTGTGGGACATTGGGGGTTGCCGATGACGTCACGGCGCCGTGATGACGTCACGGATGACGTCACAGGTGCAGATCGACGCCCTGAACCCGCAGTGGAGCCGATTTTGGGGGAGGTGGGCGGGGTTATTTTCGGGGGGGGGGTGTCTGTGGGACACTGGGGGCTGCCGATGACGTCACGGCGCCGTGATGACGTCACGGGTGACGTCACAGGTGCAGATCGACGCCCTGAACCCGCAGTGGAGCTCCTCCCTGGCCCTGGGGGTCACCGGGGCCCCCCCCGGCCGCTCCCCCCTCCCGGCCTGCGCCCACGGCCTCAAACGGCCGGCCTGGATCCTGCAGCGCCGCGGCGTCTTCCACAACGCCAGGAAGGTCGGGAAACGCCCCAAATATCCCCCAAAATATCCCCAAAATATCCCCAAAAACGTCCCAAAATATCCCCAAAATATCCCCAAAATATCCACAAAATATCCACAAAAATATCCCAAAATATCCCCAAAAACATCCCAAAATATCCCCAAAATATCCACAAAATATCCCCAAAATATCCCCAAAAACATCCCAAAATATCCCCAAAATATCCCCACAAATATCCCCAAAATATCCACAAAATATCCACAAAATATCCCCAAAATATCCCCAAAATATCGCAAAATATCCACAAAATATCCACAAAATATCCCCAAAAGTACCCCAAAATATCCCAAAATATCCCCAAAATATCCCCTAAATATCCCCAAAAGTACCCCAAAATATCCCAAATTATCCTCAAATGATCCCCACCCCGGCCTGGATCCTGCAGCGCCGCGGCGTCTTCCACAACGCCAGGAAGGTCGGGAAACGCCCCAAATATCCCCCAAAATATCCCAAAAATATCCACAAAAATGTCCCCAAAATATCCCAGAAAATATCCCAAAACGTCCCCGAAATATCCCCAAAATATCCCCAAAGTATCCCAGAAATATCCCCAAAAATACCCAAAAACATCCACAAAAAATCCCCAAAAATATCCTGAAGTATTCCTGAAATAGCCCAAAAAATACCCCAAAAATATCCTAAATTATCTCCAAATGATCCCAACCCCAGCCTGGGGCGTCTTCCACAACGCCAGGAAGGTCGGGAAACGCCCCAAAATATCCCCAAAATATCCCAAAAATATCCCCAAAAACATCCCTGAAATATCCCAGAAAATATCCCAAAAATATCCCCAAAAACATCCCTGAAATATCCCAGAAAATATCCCAAAAATATCCCAAATCTGATCTGAGAGCTGCCCTGGAGCAGCTCCCGGCCAGGACCTGTGACCCCCAAAACCCCTCCTGACCCCCAAATTCTCCTCTGACCCCCCAAATTTTGCCCCCCCAGATCCGGGAGCTGCCCGGGCCGTCCCTGGAGCAGCTCCCGGCCGGGATCTGTGACCCCCAAAACCCCCCAGACCCCCCCCCCCAAACACCCCCAAAACCCCTCCTGATCCCCCGATTGCCCCTCTGAGCCCCCAAATTTATCCAAATTTTGCCCCCCCAGATCCGGGAGCTGCCCGGGCCGTCCCTGGAGCAGCTCCCGGCTGGGACCTGTGACCCCCAAAACCCCTCCTGACCCCCCCAAAACCCCTCCTGACCCCCAAATTTAAGCTCTGACCCCCCAAATTCCACTCTGACCCCCCAAATTTAAGCTCTGACCCCCCAGATTCCCCTCTGACCCCCCAAATTTAAGCTCTGACCCCCCAGATTCCCCTCTGACCCCCCAAATTTAAGCTCTGACCCCCCAAATTCCACTCTGACCCCCCAAATTTAAGCTCTGACCCCCCAAATTCCACTCTGACCCCCCAAATTTAAGCTCTGACCCCCCAGATTCCCCTCTGACCCCCCAAATTTTGCCCCCCCAGATCCGGGAGCTGCCCGGGCCGTCCCTGGAGCAGCTCCCGGCCGGGACGGTTTTGGGGCTCCTGGTGGACGGGGGGGGGCGGCTGCACCTCTTCATCAACGGCCGCGACCAGGGCGCCGTGGCCGGGGGGGTGCCCAGCCCCTGCCACGTCCTGCTGGACCTCTACGGGCAGTGCCAGCAGGTGAGGGGGGCACCCCAAAATCGGGGACCCCGAAAAAAACCCCGAAAACCCCGAAAATCAGGGACCCAGAAAAGCCCGAAATCCAGAAACCCCAAAAATCCCCTCAAAACCCCGCCCAGGACACACCTGGGCACACCTGGGCACACCTGCTGGACCTTTCTGGGCAGTGCCAACACGTGAGGGGGGCACCCCAAAATCGGGAACCCCAAAAAACCCCGCTGAGATCGGCCCAGAGGATCCCAAAATCCAGAAACCCCAAAAATCTCAAAAATCGGGGAAAGAAAATCCCCCAAAAATGGGATTGACCCCCCCCCAGCCTCACCTGGGCACACCTGGGCACACCTGGGTACACCTGCTGAGGCTCTACGGGCAGTGCCAGCAGGTGAGGGGGCACCCCAAAATCGGGAACCCCCAAAAAAAACCCCGAAAACCCCGAAAATCAGGGACCCAGAAAAGCCCGAAATCCAGAACCCCCTAAAATCCCCTCAAAACCCCGCCCAGGACACACCTGGGCACACCTGGGCACACCTGCTGGACCTTTCTGGGCAGTGCCAGCACGTGAGGGGGGCACCCCAAAATCGGGAACCCCAAAAAAACCCCAAAAATCAGGGACCCAGAAAAGCCGGAAATCCAGAAACCCCAAAAATCCCCAAAAATTGGGGAAAAAATCCCCAAAAATTGGGGAAAAAATCACCCAAAATCCAACCCTTGGGACGCCCCCAAATTCCCAGAACCCCCCAAAAATGGTCTGGGACCCCCCAAAAAAGGAGCAGGGACCCCCCAAATTTTTCAGGATCGCCTTGAATGTCTCTGAGACCCCCCAAAAAAGGATTTGGGACCCCCAAAAAGGGTTTGGGATCCCCCAAAAAGGGACTTGGGATCCCAAAAAGGTTTTGAGGACCCCAAAGAAAGATTTGGGACCCCAAAAAGGGTCAGGGACCCCCCCAAAAAAGTCCCTGGGATCCCCAAAATGGGGTCCAGGCCCCCCCCAAATGTCCCCGGGACCCCCCAAAAAAGGGTCAGGGACCCCCAAAATGGAGTCCAGACCCCCCAGAAAGTCCCTGGGACCCCCAAAAAAGGGTTTGGGGACCCCAAATCAGACCCAGCCCCCCCCCCAGAAGATTTGGGGACCCCCAAAATGGGGTCCAGCCCCACCCAAAAAGGGTTTGGGACCCCCTAAAAGGGTTGGGGGACCCCAAAAAAGGGTTTGGGACCCCCCAGGAGGGTTTGGGGAGCCCAAAAAGGGTTTGGGACCCCCCAGGAGGGTTTGGGGACCCCAAATCGGGCCCAGCCCCCCAAAATCCCTTCCCCCCCCCCCCCCCCCAGGTGACGATCGTGGCCGAGGGCCCGGCCGGGGGGGGCTCCCCCAGCGGGGACCCCCGAAATCGGGGGGACGTGGAGAAAGCCGACGTGGTGGACGGTGAGGGGGGACCCCCAAACAGGGGGGGACCCCGAAATTCGGGGGGTTGGGGGAGGCTGGGATTCCAAAATCTGGGATTTGACCCCAAAATTTGGGGCTCTGGGAAGGGGGGACCCCAAAATTTGGGGGTTTAGGAGCCCGAAATTCGGGGGGATCTCGGAATTTGGGGGGTTTGGGAGTCTGAAATTGGGGGGACCCCGAAATTCGGGGGGTCTGAGAGCTCCAAAATGGCGGGAACCCCAAAATTTGGGCGGTCTGGGAGTGGGGACCCCCAAATCTGGGGGACTGGGAGGAGCCGGGACCCCAAAATTTGGGGGGTCTGGGACCCTTAAATGGCGAGAAGCTCGAAATTTGGGGGGTCTGGGAGGGGTAGACCCCAAAATTTTGGGGGAGTAGGACCCCAAAATTGTGATAACCCTAAAATTTGAGGAGGCCCCTGAAATGTGGTGGGTTGGGAGGGGCTGGGACCCCAAAATTTTGGGGGGAGACGCCAGAATTTGGGGGGGTTGAGAGAGGCTGGAACCCCAAAATTTGGGGAAACGGCAACTGGGAACCCCAAATTTGGGGGTTGAACCCCCAAAATTGTAGAGGGAGGAGGGGAGAAACCCCCAAGTTTGGGGGCTGGGAGGGGCTGAACCCCAAAATCGGCGCAGCGGGGGAATCTGAACCCCCAAAGTTTGTGTGGGGGGGGGTCAAGGAACCCCAAATTTTGGGGGGATTCAGAGGAAAAAAATCTCCATTTTTAGGGCTTGGGGAGGCTGTGGAAGGCCCAAATTTTGGGGAGGGGGGTTTTGGGACCCCCCGGTTTTTTTTGGGGGGGTCTGGGTGGGCTCTGAGCCCCCCCTGCCCCCCCAGGGGTGAAGGAGAGCCTGTGCTGGGGCCCCCCCGCGCCCCCCCAGCCCTGCCCCTACCAGGCGCTCTGCGCCCGCTTCAAGGACCTGCTGCTGCTGCCCGGTGGGTCTGGGGGCTCCGGGGGGCTTTGGGGGGGGATTTGGGGGGTCCTGGGAGGATTTGGGGGGAATTTGGGGAGGATTTGGGGGGCCCTGGGGGGATTTTGGGGGGATTTGAGGGGGATTTTGGGGGGATTTGGGGGGTCCTGAGGGGAATTTGGGGGGTCCTGGGGGGCTTTGGGGTCTCCTGGGGGGATTTGGGGGGCCCTGGGGGGATTTGGGGGAATCCTAGGGTGGGTTTGGAGGGGTCTGGAGGGGTCTTGGGGGGATTTGGGGGGTCCTGAGGGGGATTTTGGGGGGATTTGAGGGGGTCCTGGGAGGATTTGGGGGGATCTGAGGGGGATTTTGGGGGGGTCCTGGGGGGTTTTGGGGAGTCGTGGGGGGGGGGTTGCGGGGGATTTGGGGTCCCTGACCCGTTTTCAGGGTCCCTGACCCATTTTTAGTGTCCCTGACCCCATTTTTGGGGTCCCTGACCCATTTTTAGTGCCCCTGACCTCGTTTTCGGGGTCCCTGACCCGGTTTCGGGGTCCCTGACCCATTTTTGGGGGTCCCTGACCCATTTTGGGGTCTCTGACCCCATTTTTGGGGGTCCCTGACCCGTTTTCGGGGTCCCTGACCCCATTTTTGGGGTCCCTGACCCATTTTCGGGGTCCCTGACCCATTTTTCGGGGTCCCTGACCCGGTTTTGGGGTCCCCCACCCCGCTCTCCCCGTTGCAGACGAGTACTTCGCCCCCGAGCCGCGGCGCAGCCGCTGCTTCTGCCAGGGCTGTGAGCGGGGGGGGGGCGACCCCCGGGACCCCCGCGAGCCCCCCCTGCCCCTGGGCTGGTGCCGCTTCAGCCTCCGGTATCGCCCGGGGGGCTTGGGGGGGTCTGGGGGGTCCTGGGGAGATTTGGGGGGGCTTGGGGGGGGTCTGGGGGGTCCTGGGAGGGATTTGGGGGGGGTTGGGGGGGGTCTGGGGGGTCCTGGGGGGGATTTGGGGGGGTTTGGGGGGGCCTGGGGGGGGTTGGAGGGCTTGGGGGGGTCCTGGGGGGATTTGGGGAGGAATTGGGGGAATGTGGGGATCCTGGGGATGTTTGGGGGCTCCAGGGGGGGGCTTGGGGGGATTTGGGGTGTTCTGGGGTGGGTTTGGGGGGGATTTGGGGGGTCCTGGGGGGGATTTGGGGGTTCTGGGGGGGTTTGGGGGGGCTTGGGGGGGTTGAGGGGGGCTTGGGGTGTCCTGGGGGGGGGCTGGGGGGGATTTAGGGGGTCCTGGGGGGATTTGGGGGTGTTTAAAGGGGTTTTTTGGGGGGTCTTGTGGGAGTTTGGGCAGTTCTGGGGGAGATTTGGGGGGTCCCGGCAGTTTTGGGGGGCCTGGGGAGGTTCTGGGTGGTTTTTGGTGGATCCTGGGGGGTTTTGGGGGGGGTTTTGGGGTATCCCTGCCCCCCCCGGGTTAATTTTGGGGTTCCCCGGGTGAATTTAGGGTTGCCTGGGTTAATTTTGGGGTCCCGGGTTAATTTTGGGGTTCCCTGGGTTAACTTTGGGGTTCCTCAGGTTAATTTGGGGGTCCCAGGTTAATTTTGGGGTCCCGGGTGAATTTGGGGTTCCCCGGGTGAATTTTGGGGTCCCCCCAGGCCGAAGCCGCGGCCCGAGGGGGGCGGGGGGTGGCAGAAGTGGCCCCGGGCCTATCACGGCACCAGCGCCGGCGCCGTGCGGCGCAGCCTGGACCGCGGCGAGCTCGTGCCAGGTGCGCACCCCGAAACGGGAGGGGCACCCCAAAAACGGGCATGGGGAACCCAAAACGGGCATGGGCACCCTGAAACCGGGATGGGGATCCCAAAAATGGGGATGGGGATCCCGAAAATGGGATGGGGACCCCCAAAAACGGGATGGGGATCCCCAAAATGGGGATGGGGATCCCGAAAATGGGGATGGGGACCCCCGAAAATGGGATGGGCACTCCAAAATGGGATGGGGATCCGGAAACGGGATGGGCACCCTGAAACGGGAGGGGCACCCCAAAAATGGGGATGGGGATCCCGAAAATGGGGATGGGGACCCCCAAAAATGGGATGGGCACCCCGAAACGGGATGGGCACCCCGAAACGGGAGGAGGATCCCAAAACGGGATGGGCACCCCCGAAATAGGGATGGGGATCCCGAAATGGGCACGGGGATGCCCAAAAATGGGGTGGGGATCCCGAAAATGGGATGGGGACCCCAAAAATGGGATGGGCACCCCAAAACGGGAGGGGGATCCCGAAACGGGATGGGCACCCCCAAAATGGGATGGGGACCCCAAAAATGGGGTGGGCACCCCCAAAATGGGCACGGGGGCCCCGAAAATGGGGAGTGGGAACCGGGAAAGAGGGAGGGGACCCCAAAAATGGGGGAGGGGAACCCCTCAGCCCCCTCCCCCGTTTAGCCCCGCCCCGTTTGGCACACCCACCGAAGCCCCGCCCCCTCCCCGCCCCCAGGCCCGTGGTCGCTGCTCAGCGCCCCCTGCCGGCCGGATCCGTCAGGCCCCGCCCACTCGCGCTCAGGCTCCGCCCCTCCGGGCTCGGGGCCCCGCCCCCCCGGCCCCGCCCCCCTGGTGCTGTCGCCGGCCTTGGGCTACGCGGCCCTGGAGACGTTCGCCAGCCGGGTCACGTGAGTGGGCGGGGCCACTGGGACGGGGGAGGGGCTAAAGGAAAGGCGGGGATTTTGGGGGGTGGATTTTGGGAGATTTGGGGGGGGAATTTTGGGTGGTTTTGGGCTATTTTGGGCTATTTTAGGGCATTCCCTGACCCGTTTTTTGCCCATCCAGGTTCCGGGAGCCGGGCTGGATTTTGGGCTGGTTTTGGGCTGGATTTTGGGGTGGATTTTGGGCTATTTTAGGATATTTTAGGATATTTTAGGACATTCCCTGACCCGTTTTCCCCGCCCCCAGGTTCCGGGAGCCGGGCTGATTTTGGGCTGGTTTTGGGCTGGTTTTGTGCTGGTTTTGGGCTGGTTTTGGGCTGGTTTTGGAGTGGATTTTGTGGTGAATTTTGGGCTATTTTAGGATATTTTGGGCTATTTTAGGACATTCCCTGACCCGATTTTCCCCCCCCCAAGGTTCGGGAGCCGGGCTGGATTTTGGGGTGGATTTTGGGGTGAATTTTGGGCTGTTTTAGGATATTTTGGGCTATTTTAGGATATTTTGGGCTGTTTTAGGACATTCCCTGACCCGTTTTCCCCCCCCCCAGGTTCCGGGAGCCGGGCTGGTTTTGGGCTGGTTTTGGGCTGGATTTTGGGCTATTTTAGGATATTTTGGGCTATTTTAGGATATTTTGGGCTATTTTGGGCTATTTTAGGACATTCCCTGACCCGTTTTCCCCCCCCCAGGTTCCGGGAGCCGGCTGGATTTTGGGCTGGTTTTTGGCTGGTTTTAGGCTGGATTTTGGGCTGGATTTTGGGGTGAATTTTGGGCTATTTTAGGATATTTTGAGCTATTTTAGGATATTTTAGGACATTCCCTGACTCGTTTCCCCCCCCCAGGTTCCGGGAGCCGGGCTGGATTTTGGGGTGGTTTTTGGCTGGTTTTAGGCTGGATTTTGGGGTGGATTTTGGGCCATTTTAGGATATTTTAGGATATTTTAGGACATTCCCTGACCCGTTTCCCCCCCCCCAGGTTCCGGGAGCCGGGCTGGCCGCGGCCCCGGGGGGCTCAGGTGGCCTTTGAGGTTTGGGTCCGTCCGGGCTCCTTCCGGGCCGGGCCCCCCTCGCTGAGCCCCCCCCCCGCCCTGGAGCCCCCCCAGGGGCTGGACCCCGCCCAGCTCGAGTGGGTCACCAAGGAGCCGGGGGCCACCGTGCTGGCCGGGCTGCTGGTCCGCGTGGACTGAGCGGCCACGACGGGGGAGCGCCCCCAAAACGGGGGAGTCGTCACCCCAAAATGGGAGAAATCGCCCCCAAAATGGGGGAGTTACCACCCAAAAATATGGGGGACTTATCACCCAAAAACGGGAGAAATTGCCCTGAAAATATGGGGGAGTTATCACCCAAAACTGGGAGAAATCACCTCAAAAATATGGGGGGAATCACCTCAAAAATATGGGGGAATCACCTCAAAAATGGGGGAGTTATCACCCAAAAATGGGAGAAATTGCCCCAAAATATGGGAGAAATAATCTCAAAATTATCAGGGAAATTGCCTCAAAAATGGGGGAATTATCACCCAAAAATGGGGGAATTATCACCCAAAAATGGGGGATATCGCCCCGAAAATAAGAGGGGAATTATCACCCAAAAATGGGAGAAATCACCTCAAAAATAAAGGGGGAATTGCCTCAAAAATGGGGAAATTAACACCTGAAAATGGAGAATATCGCCCCGAAAATACAGGGGAGTTATCACCCAAAAACAGGAGAATGTGCCCCGAAAATATGGGGGGAATTGCCCCAAAAATGGGGAAATTATCACCCAAAAATGGGAGAAATCACCTCAAAAATATGGGGGAATTCTCACCCAAAAATGGGGGAAGCACCTCAAAAAATTGGGGGAAATTGCCCCAAAAATGGGAGAATTCACCCTGAAAACGGGGGAATTATCACCCAAAAATGGGAGAATTTCTGCAAATAATTGAGGGTTTTATCCAAAAAATGGGGGAATTCATAAAAAAATAAAAATTGGAAATTTCTCCAAAAATGGGGGAATTCTTTCCCCCCCCCAAATTGGGATTTTCTCCCCAAGAATTTGGGAATTTCTCCTAAAAAAAATTAGGAATTTCTCCTAAAAAAATTTGGGAATTCTTCACAGAAAAATTAGGAATGGCTTCAAAAAAATTCGGGGGTTTCTTCCAAAAAATTTTGGATTTCTCTCAGAAATTTGGGAATTTCTCTCCCCAAAATTCAGGAATTTCTCCCCAAAAAAATGTGGGAATTCCTCCCAGGAAGGAGAACTCCCCAAAAAATCCCCAGGGATGGGGACCCCAAAATTGGGGGGGGGGGTTTGGAAAAAAGGAGACCCCCCTGAAGTGGAGGAGACCCCCCCAAAAAAATTTGGACACTCCCCCAAAAATTGAGGAAATCCCCCCCAAAAAAATTTGGGAAAAACCTCCAAAAATGGGGAAACCCCCAAAAAATTTTGGGAGCCCCCCCCAGAATTGGGGACCCCCCCCCAAACCCCCCCGATTTTGGGGGGTTCACCCCAATTTGGGGAGGGGGAACCACTCGGGTGGGGGAGGGGCCCCCAAATATTTTTGGGGGGGGGTCCTTAACCCCAAATTTGGGGTCCCTGATGCGTTTTTGGGGGGTTTCACCCCGATTTTTGGGGGGGGGAGGGGTCAGAGCACTTCTCCCCTCCCCCACTGCACAGCCCCTCCCCCCCGCCCCTCCCCCCCCTTTATTTATTGCCCCAAATGTGAATCCGGGGGTGGGGGAGGGGCGGGGGGAGGGGATTTTTTGGGGGGTTTTGGGGTTTTTTGGGGGGTTTCTGGTCGGGTTTTTTTTTTCTTGTTGTTTTTTTCGTTGTTTTTTGGTTTTTTTTTTGGTTTTTTTTTTTTTAATGAATTTTTATTTAAAGCTGCTGCGAGGGGGGTGGGGGAGGGGAGGGGTCACGCCCCTTCCCCCCCTTTTCCCCTCCCCCCCCCCCCAAAATAAAACCGTGAGAAAAAAAAACTCGGAATTTTCTGTGGGGGAGGGGCGGGAAATTGGGGGGGGGGGGGGGGAAATTTGGAGGGTCCTGGGGTGGGGGAGGGGCAAAATCGGGACCCCCCCCCAGGGGTGGGGGAGGGGCCGGGGATTCCCCGGGGGTTCCCCCGGGGCTTGGGGGAGGGGCCTGAAGAAGCGGAAGGGGCGTGGCTTATCTTTATTTGGCAATCGGGGCGTGGTTAACCTCATTTTTTACCCAAAGAAGCGTGTTTTTTCCTTATATGGCAATCGGGGCGTGGTTTAGCCTCGTTTTCACCCAGAGAAGAGCTTTTTTTTTTCCTTATTTGGCAACAGGGGCATGGTTTTGCAAAAAAACAAACAAAACCACCTCTGGTTTCTCCTTATATGGTAATTAGGGCGTGGTTTAGCCTCATTTCCGAAGAGCGGGGCGTGGCTTCCCCTCACAAGGCCGTCATGGGCGTGGTTAAGCCTCGTTTGCGTGTGGTTTTTCCTAAGAAGGAAATGGGGGCGTGGTTTAGCCTCATTCCCACCGTAGGGGGCGTGGTTTAGCCGCATTTCTGGCGCCAAGGGGCGTGGCTTCGCCTCACGGCTTCTTTCGGGGCGTGGTTCCGCCTCGTTCCCTCCTCAGTGGGCGTGGCTGCGCCTCCGTCCCGCCGAAAGGGGTGTGGCTCCGCCTCGTTCCCGCCGCGGGGGGCGTGGCCCCGCTCTGAGGGGAGCCTTTCCCCTTCGGCCGCCGCCGCTCCGGAAGCGGAACCGCGGCCCCGGCCCGGCCCGGCCCCGTTCGCTGCCCCGCGGCCTCCGCCCGGCCCGGCCCCGTTCGCTGTCCCGGGGCCCCTCCCGGCCCCGTCTCGGCCCCGCGGCCTCGGTCCGGCCCGGCCCCGCTCGCAGCCCCGCGGGCCCCGCCGCTCTGCCACGATGCCGGCGCTGCTGGAGCGGCCGAAGCTGAGCTCGGCCATGGCGCGGGCGCTGCACCGCCACGTCATGGTGGAGCGGGAGCGCAAGCGGCAGGGTGAGGCCGGGCGGGGCGCCGGGAGGGCCCCGGGCTGGGGCTGAGGGCGGGGGGAGCCCCCGGGGGCGCGGGCGAGGCCGGGGGCGCTCCGTGAGGGGACGGGGCCGCGGCCGCCGCTCGCGCGGGGTTCCCATGGCAACGGCAGCCGGCCCCGGGGTTCTCCGGAGCGACAGGCCACGCCCCCTCGGCGTCTCCATGGCGACGGGGCCGCGCGGTTGGCGCCGTTTGTGTGGGGCAGGCCACGCCCCCGGCGGTGTTTCCATGGCAACAGGCCACGCCCCCAGCTGCCCCAAATGTCCCTCGGGGAAGGGGGCGGGGTCAGGGCGGGGCTGGGTCCCCAAAAACCCGCGGTGACCCCTGAGTGACCCCGAGTGACCCCGAGTGACCACTGACCCCTGAGTGACCCCTGACCCCTGAGTGATCCTTGAATGACCACTGAGTGACCCCGAGTGACCCTGAGTGACCCTGAGTGACCCCTGAGTGACCCTGAGTGACCACTGACCACTGAGTGACCCCGAGTGACCCTGAGTGACCCTGAGTGACCCTGAGTGACCCCTGAGTGACCCCGAGTGACCACTGAGTGACCCCTGAGTGACCCGAGTGACCCCTGAGTGACCCCTGAGTGACCCCTGACCCCTGAGTGACCCGAGTGACCCCTGAGTGACCCCGAGTGACCCCTGAGTGACCCCTGAGTGACCCCGAGTGACCCCGAGTGACCCTGAGTGACCCTGAGTGACCCCTGAGTGACCCCGAGTGACCACTGAGTGACCCCTGACCCCTGAGTGACCCCGAGTGACCCTGAGTGACCCTGAGTGACCCCTGAGTGACCGCTGGCTGCCCGCTGGCCGCAGAGGAGGAGGAGGTGGACAAGATGATGGAGCAGAAGGTGCGGGAGGAGCAGGAGCGGCGCCGGCGCAAGGAGCTCGAGGAGAGGATGTCCCTGGAGGAGACGCGCGAGCAGGTGGGGAGAAACTCACCAAAAACCACCAAAATCTGCCCAAAAATGGCCCCAAAATGTCACCAAAATGTCACCAAAATGTCACCAAAATGTCACCAAAATATCCCGAAAATATCCCCAAAATGTCACCAAAATATCCCAACAATGTCACCAAAATATCCCCAAAATATCACCAAAATATCCCCAAAATATCCCCAAAATATCCCCAAAATATCCCCAAAATATCACCAAAATAACCCCAAAATATCCCAAATAAATCACAAAAATATCCCCCAAAATCCGCCTCCCTGGAGCTGAGGATGTCCCTGGAGGAGACGCGCGAGCAGGTGGGGAGAAACTCACCAAAAACCACCAAAATCTGCCCAAAAATGGCCCCAAAATGTCACCAAAATATCCCAAAAATATCCCAAATAAATCACAAAAATATCCCCAAAATATCCCCAAAATGTCACCAAAATATCCCAAAAATATCACCAAAATATCCCAAATAAATCACAAAAATATCCCAAAAATATCCCCCAAAATGTCTCCAAAATATCCCCAAAATGTCACCACAATATCCCCAAAATGTCCCCAAAATGTCACCAAAATATCCCAAAAATATCCCCAAAATATCCCAAAAATATCCCAAAAATATCCCAAAAATGTCCCCAAAATGTCACCAAAATATCCCAAAAATATCCGAAAAATGTCACCACAATATCCCCAAAATGTCCCCAAAATATCACCAAAATATCCCCAAAAAATCCCAAATAAATCACAAAAATATCACAAAAATATCCCCAAAATATCACCAAAATATCCCAAAAATATCCCCAAAATGTCACCAAAATATCCCAAAAATATCCCCAAAATGTCCCAAAAAAATCCCAAATAAATCCCAAAAATAACCCCTAAAAACCCCAAATAAATCCCCAAAAAATCCCAAAAATATCCCCAAAAAATCCCAAATAAATCCCAAAAAATCCAAAAAAAATCCCAAATAAATCCCAAAAATATCCCCAAAATCCGCCTCCCTGGAGGAGACGCGCGAGCAGGTGGGGAAAAATTTTACCTCCAAAAATCCCCTTTTTTTTCCCAAAATTCCCATTTTTTCCCAAAATTCCTGTTTTTCCCACAAAATTCCCATTTTCCCTCTAAAAAAATCAGAGTTTTTCCCAAAAAAAATCTGATTTTTCCTACAAAAAATCACTATTTTTACCCAAAAATCGCAGGTTTTTCACCCAAAAAATCCAGGTTTTCCCCAAATTCCCGTTTTTTCCCAAATTCCCGTTTTTCCCCCAATTCCAGCTGCTGAAGCTGCAGGAGAAGCTGGGGGCGCTGCAGGAGGAGAAGCACCCGTAAAAATCCCATTTTTATCCCAAAAAATCCCATTTTACCTCAAAAAATTCCCATTTTTTCCTCAAAATTACCTTTTTTTCCAAAATTCCCATTTTCCCTCTAAAAAAATCACCATTTTTCCCCCCAAAAATCTGATTTTTCCTACAAAAAATCACCATTTTTACCCAAAAAATCACTATTTTTCCCCCAAAAATCCCCGTTTTTCCCCCCAAATCCCATTTTTTCCCAAATTCCCGTTTTTCCCCCAATTCCAGCTGCTGAAGCTGCAGGAGAAGCTGGGCGCGCTGCAGGAGGAGAAGCACCAGCTCTTCCTGCAGCTCAAGAAGGTTCTGCACGAGGAGGAGAAACGGCGCCGCAAGGAGCAGAGGTGGGAACGGGGCAAAAAACGGGGATTTTGGGCAAAAAGGGGGATTTGGGGTGAAAAATGGGGATTTTGGGGGAAAAAATGGGAATTTTGGGGGGAAAAATGGGGTTTTTGGGTGAAAAACCTGCGATTTTTTGGGTGGAAAATGGTGATTTTTTGTAGGAAAAATCAGATTTTCTGGGGTAAAAACAGTGATTTTTTTAGAGGATAAATGGGAATTTTGGGGGGAAAAATGAGGATTTTTGGGGGGGGAAATGGGATTTTTTTTTTGGGAAAAAAACAGCAATTTTGGGGGAAAATGGGGATTTTGTGGGGGGGATGGGATTTTTAGAGGAAAAATGGGATTTTTTTGTGGGGAAATGGGGAATTTGGGGGGGAAAACGGGAATTTTTTTGGTGAAAATGGGGAATTTGGGGGGGGAAATGGGGATTTTGGGTGAAAAAATGGGAATTTTGGGGGGTAAAACAGCAATTTTGGGTAGAAATTTGGGTTTTTTAGAGGAAAAATGGGATTTTTGGGTAGAAAATAGGGATTTTTGGGGGAAAAACAGCAATTTTGGGGGGGAAAATGGGATTTTGGGGGGAAAATGGGAATTTGGGGGGAAATGGGAATTTTGGGGGGAAAATGGGATTTTTTGGGGGAAAATGGGGATTTTTGGGGGGGAAATCAGCACTTTTTGGGGGAAAATGGGATTTTGGGGGAAAAATGGGATTTTTTTTGGGGGGGAAAAAGGGAATTTGGGGATGGAAATGGGGATTTGGGGGCAAAAATGGAGGTTTTGGG
>NW_026530302.1:31318-41700 GCF_026979565.1 Vidua chalybeata
CCCGCACGAATTTGGGTTTTTTTGGGGTCATCTCCCCAAAATTTGGGGTTTTAAAGGCATTTTGGAGCTGATTTTGGGGCTTTTTAGGCCGATTTTGGGGGGCACCCCAAAATTTTTGGGGAGTTTCGGGTCGATTTTGGGGCTCCCCGCCCAAATTTGGGGTTTTTTTGGGGGCGTCCCTCTTGAATTTGGGGTTTTTTAGAGCGTTCTCCCCCAAAATTTGGGGTATTTTAAGGTATTTTGGAGTTGATTTTGGGGGGCACCCCAAGTTTTTGGGGAGTTTCGGGACGATTTTGGGGCTCCCCACCCAGATTTGGGGCTTTTGGGGGGCGTCCCTCTCGAATTTTGGGTTTTTTTGGGTCATCCCCCCAAAATTTGGGATTTTTAAGGCGATTTGGTGCCGATTTTGGGGGGCACCCCAAATTTTTGGGGAGTTTCGGGTCGGTTTTGGGGCTCCCCGCCCAAATTTGTTTTTTTTTTGGGTCATCCCCCCCAAACTTTGGGATTTTTAAGGCGTTTTGGAGCCGATTTGGGAAATTTTTGGGGTAATTTTTGGGGGACGCCCCCAAATTTTTTGGGCTTTTCGCGTTGATTTTTGGGCTCCTCGCCCAAATTTTGGTTTTTTTTTTTGGGGGGGTGTCCCACCAAAATTTGGGGTTTTTAAGGTGTTTCGGAGCCGATTTTTGGGTTTTTTTTTGGGCTGATTTTAGGGCGAACCCCCCAAAAAATTGGGGATTTTTTGGGGGGCCCCCGAAGTTTGGGGGTTTTTTTCTTTCCCCCTTTGATTTCGGGGAGGGATTTTTGGGATTTTTGGGGTCTCCCCCCCCCAGGTTGTAAATAAAGGTGAGAACAAAACAGCGGCGACCCCGAAATTTGGGGGATTTTGGGGACGTTTTGGGATTTGGGGGAATTTTGTGGGAATTTTGTGGGAATTTTGCGAATTTTATGGAATTTTGGGGGAATTTTGTCGAAATTTGGGGGAATTTTGGGGGTGGGGGAGGGGAAAAGGGGCGGGGCTCGCCCCCAAAATTGGGGAATTTGACCCCAAAAGTGGGGGGAGGGGGAGATTTTGGGGTGGGGGAGGGGATTTGGGGGGAGGGGCCCCCAAATTTCGGCCGCTGCCCCGCCCCTTTAAGCGCGGGCCACGCCCCTTCGAGGAGCCACGCCCCCTCTCGCGCCCCATTGGTGGATCCGCGGCAGCGCCGCCTCTGATTGGTCGAGAGCCTCGTGGCGCGCACGCGGGCCGGGAGGGGGCGCCACGTGAGCGCCGGCGGGCCGCGCATGCGCAGCGATTAAACCCCCCCCCCCCGGCGCGGTGCGTTCCTGGAAATTTACATAAATCTACATAACTCTACATAAATCCCGGCCGCTGGCGGTGAGGCGATCAGCGTCATTAAGCTCATTTGCATAACGAGCGCTGCCGGCGGCGTTGCCATGGCAACGACCCCCCCCCCCCCCAAAAAGGCGCCTGAGGTGAGGCTGGGCCTCGCCCGCCGCGTGCTCCAAATCTCGCGAGAACTCGCCGGCGGCGCCGCGCTCCCCTAGCGAAATCTCGCGACGGCACCGCGCTGCGCCGCGCTAATCTCGCGAGACCACGCCAACTGTTGGGCACGGCAAATCTCGCGAGAACCCGCGGGCGGGGCGGTGCCGCCAAGCCGTAACCCCACCCTCCCTCCCTGCGCGCATGCGCACACCGCGCTCCGCGCCGCCCCTCCCTTGTGTGCGCATGCGCGGCCCGCTCCGCCGCGCGGCCCCACCCTCCCCGCGCATGCTCAGCGCCGCTCCCCCCCCCGCCCCGGGGCGGGCGCGCATGCGCGGTGGGGCCCGGGGGTTGCAGCAGCTCCAGCGCGGCGGCGGCGGTTCGGGCTTCGGGGCTCGCGGGCTCGGCGGTGAGTCCGGGCCCTGCCCCGGGGGGCTCCGGGGGGCGGCCGCGCCTTTGGGGAGGTGGGGAGAAGCTCCGGGATCGCTCCCGATCCCTTCCCGCTGCGGTTTTCCCCTCAGGCCCGGCCTAGGCCGCGCCCGCCCGCCAGGGGGCCGCGTGGCGGCGGCGAGCGCGCGACAACCCCCCCCCCCCCCCCCAAATTGGGAGGAATTGGGGGATCCCCCCCATGGGCCTTATAAGGAAATGGGGGACCCCCGAAACTCCTCACATGGAAATGGGGGACCCTCGAGTTTCCATATAAGGAAATGGGGGACCCCTCGAGTTTCCATATATGGAAGTCGGGGACCCCCTAATTCCATATAAGGAAGTCGGGGAGACCCCGCCGCTCCTTATAAGGAAAGAGGGGAGCCCCCAACTCCTTATAAGGAAACGGGGGACCCTCAAAACTCCATATAAGGAAAGGGGGGAGCCCCCAGCTCCTTATAAGGAAATGGGGGGACCCTCAGAACTCCTTTTAAGGAATTTGGGGAGCCCCCAAGTCCATATAAGGAATTGGGGGGGCTCCTGTAAGGAAGGGATTCCCCTTCCCGTGTGAAAAGCTCGGGGAACCCCCCCCAAAAACCCCCAAAATTCCCCCCCCGGGACCCCCCAAAACCCCCCCGGACCCCCCAAAATTCTCCCCCCTCGATCTCCCAGAGGCCCCCAGGGGGCGATTTTTGAGGGGACCCCCCTGTCCTGGGGGCTGGGGAACCCCCAAAATTTGGGGTGGGGGGAGGGGCCAGGCCGGGTCCCCACGTGTGTCACCCCGCCCCTCCCCCCTCCCGTATTTTGGGGTCCCCCTGTGACCTCCCCCCCCCCCTCATTTTTGGGGCTCCCCAACCCCTTTGTGGGGTCCCGCCCCTCTTTTTTTTGGGGACCCCCCACCCCCAGCCCCTTTTTTTGGGGGTTCCCCGAGCCCTTTTTGGGGCTCCCCATTTTTGGGGTTCCCTTTTCCCCTTTTTTGGGGTCCCCACCCCCTTTTTCAGTTTCCCCCTCCCACCTTACCCCCAATTCTTGGGGTGCCCCGACTCTCCCTGACCCCCAGATTTTTTGGGGTTCTCCTTGGCACCCCCAATTTCGCTTTCCCCACCCTCTGAACCCCCAAATTTTGGGGTTCCCCGTCCCCTGATCTCCATTTTTGGCATCCCCAGCCCCTTTTCCAGCTCCTTTTCCAACTTTCCCCCCATTTTTTGGGGTCCCTGACCCCCCAGATTTTTCCTGTTCCACCTGACCCCCCAAATTTCACTTTCCCCATTTCCTGAACCCCCAAATTTTGGGGTTCCCCACCTTCTTAACCTCATTTTTGGGGTCCCCACCAACTTTTTTAGTTCTTTTTCTCACTTCACCCCCAAATTTTGGGTCCCCCGACCTTTTCCACCCCCCAAATTTTTCCAGCTCCCCCCCGACCCCCCAAATCCCACATTTCCCACCCCCTGAACCCCTAAATTTGGGGGTTCCCCACCTTCTTAATCTCATTTTTGGCATCTCCACCCCCTTTTTTAGCTCTTTTTTTTCACTTCACCCCCAATTTTTCAGCTCCCCCGACTTTCCCCACCCCCCAAGTTTCTTTGGCTTCTCCCTGACCCCCCAAATTTCTCTTTCCCCACCCTCTAATCCCTCAAATTTTGGGGTTCCCCACCCTCTTATCCCCATTTTTGTACTCCCCACCCCCTTTTTTAGCTCTTTCTTCCCCTTCACCCCCAATTTTTGAGCTCCCCCGACTTTCCCCACCCCCCAAATTTTTCCAGCTCCCCCCCGACCCCCCAAATTTCACCTTCCCCACTTCCTGAACCCCTAAATTTGGGGGTTCCCCACCTTGTTAACCTCATTTTTGGGGTCTCCACCCCCTTTTTTAGCTCTTTTTTTTCACTTCACCCACCATTTTTGGGCTCCCCCGACCTTTTCCACCCCCCAAATTTTTCCCGCCCCCCCCCCGACCACCCAAATCCCGCATTCCCCACCCCAAATCCCTCATTTTTTTTGGGGTTCCCCCCGCAGAGAGGCGATGGCCGACGACCTGGACTTCGAGACGGGCGACGCGGGGGCCTCGGCCACGTTCCCCATGCAGTGCTCGGCGCTGCGCAAGAACGGCTTCGTGGTGCTCAAGGGCCGCCCCTGCAAGATCGTGGAGATGAGCACCTCCAAAACGGGCAAGCACGGCCACGCCAAGGTAGCCACGGGGCCAGCAGGGGCCTGAAGGGCCCCGGGGAGAGGCCAGAATCCCGGGGGGAATCCCAAAAATCCATGGGGGAATGCCAAAAATTCCGGGGGAAATGCCAAAATCCCCGGGGAAATGGCAAAATCCCTGGGGGAATGCCAAGGGAAATGCCAAAATCCCCGGGGAAATGCCAAAATCCCCGGGGAAATGCCAAGGGAAATGCCAAAATTCCCGGGGAAATGGCAAAATCCCTGGGGGAATCCCAAAATCCATGGGGGAATGCCAAAATTCCCAGGGAAATCCCTGGGGGAATCTCTGGGGCAATGCCCAAATTCCTGGGGAAATGCCCAAATTCCTGGGGGAATCCCAAAATCCCTGGGGGAAATCCCAAAATCCATGGGGGAATGCCAAAATCTCTGGGGGAATCCCTGGGGGAATCCCAAAATTCCTGGGGAAATGGCAAAATTACTGGGGGAATCCCAAAATCCATGGGGGAATCTCTGGGGAAATCCCCAAATTCCTGGGGAATCCCTGGGAAGATCCCTGGGGAAACACCAAAATTCCTGGGGAAATGGCAAAATCCCTGGAAAAAAAAAAAAAAAACAACAAAATTCCTGGGGAAATCCCAAAATTACTGGGGGAATCCCAAAATTCCTGGGGGAATCCCAAAATCCCTGGAAAAAAACCCCAAAATTCCTGGGGAAATCCCAAAATTCCTGGGGGAATGCCAAAATTCCTGGGGGAATCCCAAAATTCCTGGGGGAATGCCAAAATTCCCGAGGAAATCCCTGGGGAAACGCCAGAATCCCTGGGGAAATCCCAAAATCCATGGGGGAATCTCTGGGGAAATGCCCAAATCCCTGGGGAAATGGCAAAATCCCTGGAAAAAAACCCCCCAAATTCCTGGGGAAATTTCAAAATTCCTGGGGGAATGCCAAAATTCCCGAGGAAATCCCTCGGGAAACGCCAGAATTCCTGGGGAATTCCCAAAATCCCTGGAAAAAAACCCCAAAATTCCTGGGGAAATCCCAAATTCCTGGTGGAATGCCAAAATTCCCGAGGAAATCCCTGGGGAAACGCCAGAATCCCTGGGGGAATCCCAAAATCCCTGGGGGAATCCCAAAATCCCTGGGGGAATCCCAAAATCCCTGGGGGAATCCCTGGGGAAACGCCAGAATCCCTGGGGAATTGGCAAAGTCCCTGGGGGAATCTCTGGGGAAATCCCAAAATTCCTGGGGGAAATGCCAAAATTCCCAGAGGAAATGCCTGGGGAAACGCCAGAATTCCTGGGGAAATCCCAAAATCCATGGGGGAATCCCAAAATCCATGGTGGAATGGCAAAATCCCTGGGGAAATGCCAAAATTCCTGGGGGAAATGCCAGAATTCCTGGGGAAATCCCAAAATTCTTGGAGAAATCCCAAAATCCCTGGGGAAATGCCAAAATTCCTGGGGAAATCCTTGGGGAAATGCCCAAATTCCTGGAAAAAAACCCCAAAATTCCTGGGAAAATCCCAAAATCCTGAGCTGAGGCATCGCCGAGGGGTTGAGGTTCCTGGGGAGATTCTTGGAGCCTTTTCTGGGCTCTGATTCCCCCCCAAAAAAAAAACCCAAAATGGCCCAAAAATTGGGGATTTAGGAATGCCAAGGTGGCCAAAATCCCAGGAGAGGCCCAAAATTCCTGGGAAAATCCCGAAATTCCTGGGAAAATCCCAAAATCCCGAGCTGGGTCAGCCCCGAGTGGTGGAGGACTCTCAGGGAGCATTTTTGGGGTCTGATCCCCCCTAAAAATGCCCCAAAAATGCCCCAAAAACCCAAAAATTTGGGGATTTGGGAATGCCCAGGTGGCCAAAATTCCGGGAGAATCCCAAAATTCCTGGGGGGGGTCCCAAAATCCCGAATTTCCCATCCAAATTCCCAAAAATTCCCCCAGAATCCCAAAAGTGAACGCTCCCAGTGCTCCCAGTTTGGATCCCAGTTTGGATCCCAGTGCTCCCAGTTTGGATCCCAGTTTGGATCCCAGTTTGGATCCCAGTTTGGATCCCAGTGCTCCCAGTTTGGATCCCAGTTTGGATCCCAGTTTGGATCCCAGTGCTCCCAGTTTGGATCCCAGTTTGGATCCCAGTTTGGATCCCAGTGCTCCCAGTTTGGATCCCAGTTTGGATCCCAGTGCTCCCAGTTTGGCTCTTACCCCACTCCCAGTCCCTCCCAGTCCCTCCCAGTGCTCCCAGTAACCCCTGTGTAGCTTTCCCAGTCCCTCCCAGTAACCCCGGTTCCCCCAGGTGCACCTGGTGGGCATCGACATCTTCACGGGCAAGAAGTACGAGGACATCTGTCCGTCCACCCACAACATGGACGTGCCCAACATCAAACGCAACGACTTCCAGGTGAGACACACACCTGTACACACCTGTGACACACCTGTGATACACCTGTGATACACCTGTACAGGTAACACACCTGTGATACACCTGTGATACACCTGTACAGGTAACACACCTGCACACATCTGTCCATCCACCCACAACATGGACGTGCCCAACATCAAACGCAACGACTTCCAGGTGAGACACACACCTGTACACACCTGTGACACACCTGTACACACCTGTGATACACCTGTGATACACCTGTGATACACCTGTACAGGTAACACACCTGCACACATCTGTCCATCCACCCACAACATGGACGTGCCCAACATCAAACGCAACGACTTCCAGGTGAGACACACACCTGTACACACCTGTGACACACCTGTGATACACCTGTGATACACCTGTACAGGTAACACACCTGTGATACACCTGTGATACACCTGTACAGGTAACACACCTGTGATACACCTGTACAGGTAACACACCTGTGATACACCTGTACAGGTAACACACCTGCACACATCTGTCCATCCACCCACAACATGGACGTGCCCAACATCAAACGCAACGACTTCCAGGTGAGACACACACCTGTGACACACCTGTGACACACCTGTACAGGTAACACACCTGTACACACCTGTGACACACCTGTGACACACCTGTGACACACCTGTACAGGTAACACACCTGTACACACCTGTGACACACCTGTGACACACCTGTACACACCTGTGACACACCTGTACAGGTAACACACCTGTGATACACCTGTGATACACCTGTACAGGTAACACACCTGTGATACACCTGTACAGGTAACACACCTGTGATACACCTGTGACACACCTGTACAGGTAACACACCTGTACAGGTGATACACCTGTGATACACCTGTACAGGTAACACACCTGCACACATCTGTCCGTCCACCCACAACATGGACGTGCCCAACATCAAACGCAACGACTTCCAGATGAGACACACCTGTACACACCTGTGATACACCTGTACACACCTGTGACACACCTGTGACACACCTGTACACACCTGTGACACACCTGTGACACACCTGTACACACCTGTGACACACCTGTGACACACCTGTGACACACCTGTGACACACCTGTACAGGTAACACACCTGTGATACACCTGTACGGGTGACACATCGGTGCACACCTGTGCAGGTAACACACCTGTGATACACCTGCACACACCTGTACAAGTAACACACCTGTGACACACCTGTGCGGGTAACACACCTGTGACACACCTGTACAGGTAACACACCTGTGATACACCTGTGACACACCTGTACGGGTGACACATCGGTGCACACCTGTGCAGGTAACACACCCGTGACACACCTGTCTCACCTGCACAGCTGATTGGGATCTAGGAGCGGTACCTGTCTGTTCATAGCTTACCTGTCCATACCTGTCTCACCTGTGCATACCTGTCTCACCTGTCTGTACCTGTTTGTCTCACCTGTCTCACCTGTCCATACCTGTCTCACCTGTCCGTACCTGTTTGTCTCACCTGTCTCACCTGTATGGCTGCTCAGGATCCAGGATGGGTGCATTGTGTATCTGTCCATATCTGTCTCACCTGTGCATACCTGTGTCTCACCTGTATCTCACCTGTACAGCTGATCGGGATCCAGGACGGGTACCTGTGTGTGTTACCTGTGTGTGGTACCTGTATCTCACCTGTCTCACCTGTCCATACCTGTATCTCACCTGTATCTCACCTGTCTCACCTGTCTCACCTGTCTCACCTGTATCTCACCTGTCTCACCTGTAGCTGATCGGGATCCAGGACGGGTACCTGTGTGTGTTACCTGTGTGTGTTACCTGTCTCACCTGTATCTCACCTGTCTCACCTGTACAGCTGATCGGGATCCAGGACGGGTACCTGTGTGTGTTACCTGTGTGTGTTACCTGTGTGTGGTACCTGTCTCACCTGTATCTCACCTGTCTCACCTGTATCTCACCTGTCTCACCTGTAGCTGATCGGGATCCAGGACGGGTACCTGTGTGTGTTACCTGTGTGTCTCACCTGTATCTCACCTGTATCTCACCTGTCTCACCTGTAGCTGATCGGGATCCAGGACGGGTACCTGTGTGTGTTACCTGTGTGTCTCACCTGTATCTCACCTGTATCTCACCTGTCTCACCTGTAGCTGATCGGGATCCAGGACGGGTACCTGTGTGTGTTACCTGTGTGTCTCACCTGTATCTCACCTGTATCTCACCTGTCTCACCTGTAGCTGATCGGGATCCAGGACGGGTACCTGTCGCTGCTCCAGGACAGCGGCGAGGTGCGGGAGGATCTGCGGCTGCCGGAGGGGGAGCTGGGCCGGGAGATCGAGCAGAAGTACGACTGCGGGGAGGAGATCCTGGTACTGGTCATACTGGTTTATACTGGTTATACTGGGAGGGACTGCGGGGAGGAGATCCTGGTACTGGTTTATACTGGTTTATACTGGTTATACTGGTTTATACTGGGAGGGACTGGGGGGAGGAGATCCTGGTACTGGTCATACTGGTTTATACTGGTCATACTGGTTATACTGGTTTATACTGGGAGGGACTGGGGGGAGGAGATCCTGGTACTGGTTATACTGGTTTATACTGGTTTATACTGGTTATACTGGTCTGACCTGGTCTAAACTGGTTTATACTGGTCTATACTGGTCCGTACTGGTCTGACCTGGTCTATACTGGTTTATACTGGTCCATACTGGCCCGTACTGGTTTATACTGGTCTGTACTGGTCTGTACTGGTCTGTACTGGTCCCTACTGGTCCGTACTGGTTTATACTGGTCTGTACTGGTCTGTACTGGTCCCTACTGGTCCGTACTGGTTTATACTGGTCTGTACTGGTCTGTACTGGTCCATACTGGTCCATACTGGTCTGTACTGGTCTGTACTGGTCTATACTGGTCTGTACTGGTCTGTACTGGTCCATACTGGTCCGTACTGGTCCGTACTGGTCTATACTGGTCTGTACTGGTCCGTACTGGTCCATACTGGTCCGTACTGGTCTGTACTGGTCCGTACTGGTCTATACTGGTCTGTACTGGTCTATACTGGTCCGTACTGGTCCATACTGGTCCGTACTGGTCCATAGTGGTCCGTACTGGTCTATACTGGTCTGTACTGGTCCATACTGGTCCGTACTGGTCCATACTGGTCCATAGTGGTCCATACTGGTCTGTACTGGTCCGTACTGGTCCGTACTGGTCTGTACTGGTCTATACTGGTCCGTACTGGTCTGTACTGGTCCATGCTGGTCTGTACTGGTCTGCACTGGTCCATACTGGTCCATACTGGTCTGTACTGGTCCATACTGGTCCGTACTGGTCTATACTGGTCTGTACTGGTCCGTACTGGTCCATACTGGTCTGTACTGGTCCATACTGGTCCATACTGGTCCATACTGGTCTGTACTGGTCCATACTGGTCCATACTGGTCTGTACTGGTCCATACTGGTCCATACTGGTCCATACTGGTCCATACTGGTCTATACTGGTCCATACTGGTCTGTACTGGTCCATACTGGTGGCCCCTCCCCCGCAGATCACGGTGCTGTCGGCGATGACCGAGGAAGCCGCTGTCGCCATCAAAGCCATGGCCAAATAAGGCAAGTGGGTGGGGCCAGGTGGGCGGGGCCAAACTAAATATGGAGAAAGGGGTGGGGCTGAGGCCAAATATGGTAAAGGGGGGGGTGGGGCTGGAGTCAAATATGGTAAAAGAGGCGGGGCTTAGGTCACATGAGGGGAAAGGGGTGGAGCTGCACCAAATAAGGTGGAAGGGGGGTGGGGTTATGACCAAATAAGGGAAAAGGGGTGGAGATTGGCATGTAAAGCAGGTGGGGGCGGGAACTTGGGGGTCCCCATTTTGGGTCTGGGGGGGGTCATT